>NW_015162496.1:981813-984017 GCF_001447785.1 Gekko japonicus
CCCCCCGATAGCTAGCAATCCAAAAGAGTCCAGTGGCGCCTAAGCGGTGGGTGTTGCCTTCTGACACACTTCCAGTGATGTCAGGGGGCGTGGCATATGCAAATAAGTTATGCTAAAGAGTTATGCTAATGAGCTCCTGCACCTCTTTTTCTCCGAAAGGACCCCTGAGCTATCCAAGCATGACCCCATCACATCTCCTTACTGGTCGGTCCCTGCCACTTCGGACCCCACCAGAGCAATGCTCCCTCTAAGCTGTGGAGTCTTGTGAGCAAGAATTCTACTTTGTGAGCTCCTGGCATTAAACCCGTGAGTGAGCGATTTGGCTACTGCATCAATCAGTTTGCTCTGGAGCCCTCCTTCCTGAGCTAAGACAACAATCTGTGAGCCGGAGGCTAAAAAACTGTGAGCTAGCTCACACTCACTCAGATTAGTGGGAACACTGCACCAGAGATGGAGACGTGAGCTTTGGAAAAGTTTTGCCCCCGCTCCCCTGATTGCATCACTCTACACTCTTTTGCCGTGTTTTCACTCGCTCACCCCGGTGGAGGAGTCCAAGCGAGTTGGGCAAGCAGGTACCCACTCCAAGCCAAGTAAGCCTGACTGGTAGAATGCAAACCTCAGATCCTGGGTAAATGTGAGCCCTTGCCAATGGAATGAACCCATGGCAGTCAATGGAGCCATTGAAAGCCTGCTTGGTTTGGAAAGGGGGCTGTCCCTCGCCGGCTGAGCCCACGTTCGGTCCCTGAGGTCTTCAGAAAAGGCTGCAACTTCTCTCTGCCTGAGTCCCTGGAGAGTAGCTGCCAGGCAGAAAAGGGCATGGAGAGAAATGAATCCCAGGACATTAGACAGCTTCGCGGGTTCAGTTTCTAAACACCCTGACGTGCTTATCTGTCATGTGCTCTATGCCCTCAATGTGCATCAAGTAACACTCCCAGAGTAGCAAATATGCCCTCCCTGGCGATGCCAATCAAAATTCTGACAGAGGAGAAGTGAACCTCTGAATCCCAGAGCCAGGAGGCAACTTCAGGGGAAGGCCTCGGCCTCTCTGCCCTGTTGTTGGGCCCTCCAGAGGAACTGGTTGGCCGCTGGGTGAGGCAGGAGGCTGGACTAGATGGGCCCTCCCTGGTCTGATCCAGCAGGGCTCTTCTGGGGTCCTTCTCAGGGGAAGGCCTCGGCCTCTCTGCCCTGTTGTTGGGCCCTCCAGAGGAACTGGTTGGCCGCTGGGTGAGGCAGGAGGCTGGACTAGATGGGCCCTCCCTGGTCTGATCCAGCAGGGCTCTTCTGGGGTCCTTCTCAGGGGAAGGCCTCGGCCTCTCTGCCCTGTTGTTGGGCCCTCCAGAGGAACTGGTTGGCCGCTGGGTGAGGCAGGAGGCTGGACTAGATGGGCCCTCCCTGGTCTGATCCAGCAGGGCTCTTCTGGGGTCCTTCTCAGGGGAAGGCCTCGGCCTCTCTGCCCTGTTGTTGGGCCCTCCAGAGGAACTGGTTGGCCGCTGGGTGAGGCAGGAGGCTGGACTAGATGGGCCCTCCCTGGTCTGACCCAGCAGGACTCTTCTTGCATTTACGGTTAGGCAACCTGCCTCCTGTCCCCACAGCTGCCTGGATGTGTAACTACCGTGACTCCCAGAAACCATCTCACCAGTTCCACAGGTTTACATTTAAGCAAGCTAACTTTTTGTGAAGACAGAAAAGGTGGTCCAGTTCGAGCTTTTGAGGCCCAGATGTGCGGGGATCCATCCACTTGTGTTCCTCAGTGGTAAGGGACGTGCCCTCAGCACAAATGCTAGGTGATGCCCTGGCCTCTCAGACAGGCCTGCCGAAGCCTCCGCTCAAAGCCCGCCCAGCCCTTGCTGGCTCCTGGCCACGATGGGGAAGAGGGCAACCGAGAGATGGGGGCTGCCTGAGTCACAGGCAATGTTCCCTCTAAGCTGAGTTAGTGTGAGCTAGCTCACAGTTTTTTAGCCTCCAGCTCACACATTTTTGTCTTCGCTCAGGAAGGATGACTCCAAGGATGACTTATGCAGTAGCCAAATTGCCTGCTCACAACTTTAATGCCAGTAGCTCACAAAGTAGAATTTTTGGCTCACAAGACTCCACAGCTTAGAGGGAACATTGGTCACAGATGGACAGGGTGGCCGCCACAGCTCGTCTCGCCCTGGTCCTGTCCCTTCCCCACCCTCCTGCTGTGGGAGCAACCCAAAAGCTCT
>NW_015162496.1:984505-990890 GCF_001447785.1 Gekko japonicus
ATGCTCTTTTTCAAGAACAGCTCTTATCAGAACTATGGCTTGCCCAAGGTCATACAGCCAGGTGCAAGTGGAGGAGTGGGGGAATCAAACCCGGCTCTCCCAGGTTAGAGTCCGCGCACTTAACCACACCACACAAAAGAAGAAGAGGAGGAGGAGGAGGAGGAGGAGATTGGATTTATACCCCGTCCTTCAGTACCCAAAGGAGCCTCAGAGCGGCTTACAAACTCCTTTCCCTTCCCCTTCCCACAACAGACACCCTGTGAGGCTGAGAGAGCTCTTGACAGAAACTGCTCTTTTTCAAGGACAGCTCTTATCAGAACTGTGGCTTGCCCAAGGTCATCCAGCCAGGTGCAAGTGGAGGAGTGGGGAATCAAACCCGGTTCTCCCAGATTAGATTCTGTGCACTTAACCACTACGCCAAGGCTACACTGCACCAAGTCCGCGCACTTAACCACTCCACTCCACTGGAGGCTGCAGCCATAAGGGCAGGTTTGTCAGCCTCCAGGTGGGGCCTGGGATTTGCAACCGACCTACAGGCAGCAGAGACCCTGTCGTCCCCCTGGCGAACAAGGCAGCTTTGGAAGGTGGACCAGGTGGCCTTCCACTGCGCTCAGGTCCCTCCGCTCCCCAGACCTCACTCTTCCTAGGCCCACCCCCCAAATCTCCAGGAGCTTCCCCACCAGGAGTTGGCAACTCTACAGGCAGGTCCCCGGGCGTCTCCTGCCAGCTCTCCTTCCAGTCGCCACAGCCGGGTCCCTTCCCCCCTCCGGGGGGGGGGGGGGCTTTCCACGTCGGTGGGCTTCTCTCCTTCCCTCCGCTCACAGGCCGACTGCTTCTCTTCCCGCTTCTCACAAGCCCCCTGCGCCCTCTAGCGGGCATTCACTGAACAGCTCCTCCCAGACCCCTCCACAGGAACCACAGAGGTGGGCGTGGAGGATCCCAGGCGAGGCAGACCAGCCCTTTCACACCTACGGGGGACGTTCCTGGTGGGCTGCTGCCCCAGAGAGCCACTGGGGGCCAAGGAATCATTCCCCAAAATGCGGGGGGGGGGAGCCCAAGGTGTATAAGTAGAAGAAGAAGAGATTGGATTTATAACCCCTCAGAGCGGCTCACAAACTCCTTTCCCTTCCCCTCCCCACAACAGACACCCTGTGAGGTGGGTGGGGCTGAGAGAGCTCTTGACAGAAACTGCTCTTTTTCAAGGACAGCTGTGCCAGAGCTTGTGACTGACCCAAGGTCACATTAGCAGCTGCAAGTGGAGGAGTGGGGAATCAAACCCAGTTCTCCCAGATTAGAGTCCGCGCACTTAACCACGACACCAAACTGGTGCATGACTCTCTCCACCGTATCAGGGAAGAAAGGTGAGCTCAAACGAATTTTGCTTTGGAGAAGCCGAGCTCCGTGGCACCATCTGTGGTCCAGCAGAGACCCAGGAGGCGTGGAAGGTTAGGCAGAGGAGCTCTGAGCCTCAGCCAGAACAAAACGTACTGTGCTGTGCTCATCCCATGTGTGTGTGGGGGGGGAAGGGGGCCAAAGGATTCCAAAGTCAACCATGAATTTTTTTAAAAAACAACCCCAGAGATTGCTTTCAGCACGCCACCAACAAGAAGCCTGCAAGATGAGACCTCTGGTAGGCGTCAAGGCCCCAGGTGCCTTTTGCTGAGAGAAGAGCCAAAGCGATCCTCGCCGAGACACGGAGTGCTGCTGGGCCCAGCCTCGGGTAGCACACATGCCTCCAGAGCACTGCAACACTGCAAGGCACCCTGGGAGGTCACTGCTTGAGGCAACCTCAGAGGGTGGCGGCTGCACTCACGCCTGCAGATGACAGACGAAGCAAAGGCTCACCACCGTAACAGGGTCAGTGGTGACGATGGCACTTTCTACCACCACTACGGAAGGATAATGTTGAAGACGAACTCATCCTAGCCTAGCGCAGTGGGTAAAATCTGATTCGTCCCACATAAATTGTTTGGTGGCTGCTACACTTTGGGGTGCTTTGTCATTGGTCTTTGGATCCTGGTATTCTCAAGCACATGTTCTCAGAAGCACGGCCTACTAAGTAGAAAGGATCTGACGCCGTCGTGAGTTTAGGACTGCAACCCAAGCCGTGTTCAATTTACAGAACTGCTGGGCGGTGGGAGCAGAGTGGCTAACAGGATAAGTTATAGGACCAGTGTTCCCTCTAAGCAGAGTGTGAGCTAGCTCACAGTTCTTTAGCCTCCAGCTCACACATTTTTGTCTCCGCTCAGGAGGATGGCTCCGAAGCAAACTAATTTATGCAGGAGCCAAACCGCCCACTCACAACTTCAATGCCAGTCACTCACAGAGTAGAATTTTTGCTTACGAGACTCCACAGCTTAGAGGGAGCCTAGGATGTCCCTTTTTCGAATCCTGCCTCTGGCAGAAGCTCATGAGGTGACCGCAGGCAATCCACTCTCTTGCCGCGTCAACCCTCCAGCCTGCAATAAGGGCAGAATACTGGCCTAACTCACAGAATCGTTGCAAAGTTTACTATGATATACTGTACCTAAAGTGTACTGCAAGCACTACAGAAATGCAAACGAAGGCGCATTACGATGCACTGAAGGAAGACGCAGGAGGCAGATCTTTGGGGCTCCGGTGCAGCAAACATACGGGGCAGCTCTTTCCAAACAAAGGCAACCTGGCCAGCCCCAAGTTGACCTCAGGCATAGGCCGCCAAGAGGTGTAGGTGGGGCGGGGGAGAGCCCGCGAAGAACAGGGAACTGAACAATCTCGACTACAAACGTCCAACTCAGACCCTGCTTGGAATGAAAACAGGATATTTCAAGCTTTATGGTTTTCCTTAGGCAGAAAATTCTTGCCCTGGGTGTCTCGGCGGCAGGATGTGCAGAGCACTTCAGGTATGCGCAATGCCGAGCCCCGTTCCCCGGGAACCTCAAAGCCTCGCTTCTGTTTGGAAGAAGGGCAGACTGCGGACTGACTGTCGGGCCTCGGAGGGGGGATCTCCCACCCAGACTGGCACCACGCAAATCCCCGCTTCGAGTTGCCAGACGCAATCTTTGTGAAACTATTCCACCTAGTACTGTATCACTGGAGCAAAGGAAACTTTGGCATGACCCTCCAACCAGGCCTGAACTCGCAGCAACCTCTGGTCTGTTTACACGCTCCAGGGGTGAATCCAAGGCTGCGGGGAGCCGGCTGAGAATCCGCGGCCCTGACAAGATCGTGGGCTCTTACCCGGCCGCTCTGACACCCTGGGACCAGTGACTAGCAGCCCAGTGGTTATGGCTAGTGGGACAGTTGGCAGGCCAGAACTCCTCGTGCCTGTTCCCAAGAGGAAGCCCTGGACCCTAAACTCCAAAGAAGACCTCAGAGGGCAAAGAAGAAGAAAAGGTACCGAGGATGTCATTCTGCCGCACGTGAGCAGTTTGGAAATGCCCCGGCACATTAAACCTCCACGCCAAAGGTTTCCTAAGTCACACAACAGTTCTAAGCACCTGGTATTTTTTGGCCACTGTGTGTTCTAAGCAACAAGTTCTAAGCCACACTGGCCAGAGGGCCTCCGGACACACACACTCAAGTGTCAGCAGCTCACATGAACACACGAATCTGCCTTATCCTGAATCAGACTTTCAGCGACTCTCCAGGGTCTCAGGCAGAGGTCTTTCTCATCACCTCCTACCTGGTCCTTTTAACGGGAGATGCTGCCAGGGATTGAACCCGGGACCTTCTACATGCCAAGCAGGTGCTCTGCCACTGAGCCACGGCCCCTCTTTACAGTTCTCCAGGGTCTCAGGTGGAGGCCTTTCCCATCCCCTCCTGCCTGGTCCTTTCAACTGGAGATGCCAGGGATTGAACCCGGGACCTTCTGCATGCCGAGCAGAGGCTCTATCACTGAGCCACAACCCCTCTTTACAGCTCTCCAGGGTGTCAGGCTGAGGTCTTTCTCGTCACCTCCTACCTGGTCCTTTCTAACTGAAGATGCCAGGGATTGAACCCAGGACCTTCTGCATGCCAAGCACAGGCTGTCACTGAGCCACAACCCCTCTCACAACCGCCTTCCAGGGTGTCAGGCTGAGGTCTTTCTCATCGCCTCTTGCGTGGTCCTTTTTAAGTGGCCAGGGATTGAACCTGGGACCTTCTGCATGCCAAGCAGAGGCTCTTCCACTGAGCCACTGCCCCTCTTTACAGCTCTCCAGGGTGTCAGGCGGAGGTCTTTCTCGTCACCTCCTACCTGGTCCTTTTAACTGGAGATGCTGCCAAGGATTGAACCCGGGACCTTCTACATGCCAAGCAGAGGCTCCCTCTTTACAGCTCTCCAGGTCTCAGGCGGAGATCTTTCCCATCACCTCTTGCCTGGTCCTTTTAACTGGAGATGAAGGGGATTGAACCCGGGACCTTCTGCATGCCAAGCAGAGGGTCTACCACTGAGCCTCAGCCCCTCTGAACTGGGCAGTCTATCATTAAGTCCTACGAGGAAGAGGGGGAGAATGTCAGAGAGAAGGAAAAGTTTTCCTCCGAAGCCACAAAGCACAGAAGACACACCCGGCAGCTCCCAGTCCCGCAGCGCTGCCGGCTCTCCTCCCTCCAAAGCCTTAGGTGCTGACTCTTCCTGGAGACGGGATACCCGGCTTGATGGTCCAGTGGTCTTGCCAATCCTATGCGCCAAGGGTTTTGGTTCCTGGCGCAGAGCTCCTCACAAGCCTGAGCGTGTCTCCGGACTGCCAGGCCCAGCGGAACAGCGAACACAACAAGGGCTTCAGGGTCATGCGTTCAGCCCAGCAGCCAGGAAGGGGAAGGGAACAAAAAGTTCTCCAGGCATCGCTTTGCTGACTGACACATCCACTCAGAGCTGGAGCCAGGTCTAAGAAAGACTGAGCCCCAGAACTGAGGAAGAAGAAGAAGAAAAAGAAGAAGAAGATTGGATTTACGCCCCGCCCTTCACTCGGAGTCTCAGAGCGACTTACCATCTCCTTTCCCTTCCCCTCCCCACAACGGACACCCTGTGAGGTGGGTGGGGCTGAGAGAGCTCTGACAGAAACGGCTCTTTCTCAAGGACAGCTCCAACAGAACTACGGCTTGCCCAAGGTCATCCAGCAGGTACAAGTGGAAGAGTGGGGAATCAAACCTGGCTCTCCCGGATTAGACTCCGGGAGACACCCTCAAGAGCAGATGCACTTAACGGGGAAAGTTCAGCAGCGAAACCCTCCCAAAGCGTGACAAGACCGGCTACAGACCGGGCCCCAAGGGGGTGTTCCACCAGCGAGCCACTCAAGGGCTCCTAGCCTGTGTGCCACTCAAGTCACGCTACGGAGATGGCTGGCAAGGAGGAACGGGGTGCTGAGCTCAGGCTGACTGACCTGACGCTGCTGCTGCTGCTGCTGCTGCTGCTGCTGCTGCTGCTGCTGCTGAGCGGGGCCTTTCTGCCCTGAAGCCGGTCGTGTGGGAGGAGGGGGAGCAGACCCCCGCAAGGCTGTGAGGATGCGGCGAAAGACAGGTGCCCCCAAGTCCATCAGGTCTGCATGGAAACCAGCTGCCTTTCTTGAAAGAGTGGGGCCAGGCCTCCTCGAGATCCTGGCCCCTCGCCCGGAGATGGGCTCAGGCAGTGAGGCACACGTTGTCCCTGCCAACGCTGATCACAGTGGGGAAACACTCCAGTGACAGACCGCCCTACACCTCCCAGGAGACTTCCCCCACCCCACCCCGAGAAAAATGGGGAAAGATGCTGAGGTCCCTAATGCCACCAGCTGCCTGACCCGGGAGCATTCCTGAAGCAGAAGGCTTTCCCCTACACAGTCCCTGCTCGCTTCCCTCTGGCTTGAAGAAGAAGGGGGGACTGGATTTCTACCCCGTCCTTCATTCAGAGTCTCAGAGAGGCTTACATACAATCTCCTTTCCCTTCCCCTCCCCACAACAGACACCCTGTGAGGTAGGTGGGGCTGAGAGAGCTCTCTCGAGGACTGCCCGTGAGAGAACAGCTCTGAGAGAACTTGTGACTGACCCAAGGTCACACCGGCAGCTGCATGTGGAGGAACGGGGAATCAAACCCAGTTCTCCCAGAATAGAGCCCACACTCCTAACCACTACACCAGACTGGCTCCTTTCTTTCTTTCTCTCTGGCCTAGGACCTTCACCGGAGAATCTCCTTTTGGCCAGCCCTGCCCAGCATAGAGCCTGCGAGACCTAGGTCTGATTCCGGCCACAGGCCACACAGGGTCAACCCTGGAGCGATGCTCCTGCCCACGTGTCACAGACGGCACCACTCAAAGGACCACAACGCCAACCCTAGATGCCCACAGGCTGTCCACGTCTCTGGCCCTCAAGCAAATCCACAGCAGGCCACCAGCACTGCTGCTCCGGGCACAGGGAGAGAAGAAGCCAGGAATGGGCCCGAAGAAGAGCC
>NW_015162497.1:0-23779 GCF_001447785.1 Gekko japonicus
AACTCCGTTCTCCCAGAGATAAAGCCAATTCGTTTGTCTTTAACATATTTAGAATTTAACTGATTTCTCTCCCACCATGAAAATTGTAAACCTCGGGCCTCCATATCTTGTTGCAATTTTAGTTCATCATTACTATCAAGTAAAACCTCATACGTTGATGTTCTTACTTCTGATATTAAATGTGGTAGCATCATTGCCTCTAAAGGGGCTATCCATCTTGGTATCTTATTATAAGATTTTATTTTAATCTGCTTCCATATTTTTAATAGGCTGGCTCTGATTAAATGCTGGAGGAGGAAGGAGGGGAAGAAGAAGACGAGGAGTCTGATGAGGAGCCGGTGCAGCCCAGACCCAGGTGAACCAATTGACCGCAGGACGCCCTAGAAGCCATGTTTGACGGGGACCCAGTGAGGTTGACATTCTTTGCGATCCAGGTTCGTAAGATGCTGAGGGAGTGGGGCCACACATTCGACTCGGACGAGCACTGAGTGCATTTCGTAGGTTCTCGCCTGAGGGAGAGAGCAGCCAACTGGTTTGTGGGACTGTATAATGTGGCTGCTCCTGAGCTGCGGGATGTGGATGCCTTCATGCAAGTTGATGCATCTGATGTTGCCATGGGCAGGGCTATATTGCAAAAGGGGTCGGATGGTAAATTACATCCTCTGGCATATGTATCCTGAAAGTTCTCAGGTGCTGAACGCAATTGGCCCATGTGGGAAAAGGAGGCGTCAGCCATGAAGCTGGCACTCAGTACCTGGAGACATTGGCTAGAAGGGGCTCAGCAGCCATTTGAGGTCTGGACTGACCATAAAAACGTAGAGGCGCTCCGTACTCCTTGCAGATTGAGGGCTAAACAAGTGAGATGGGCTGAGTTCTTTTCCCGGTTTCAGTTCACTATTAAGTATTTGCCTGGGAGAAATAATTTCCTGGCTGATGCCCTCTCCAGACTTCCTCAACATGATAGCCAGAGAGATGAAGTCACTGACACAGTATTTTCCTCTGTGCAGTTGGGGGGAGTGGTGCGAACTAGAAGTCAAACTAAGAAGGCGGGTGGTGCAAGTGACAGCCCACCTACGGTTCCTTTTAGTACCGGGCAGCCCCCATCTCCTGATGAGCCTCATGTGGTCCCACAGTTGCCTGATGCACACCCTCTGCCTCCTGACAAGGTTAAAGTAGTAAAACCCTCTGCTGATGTCAAAACTCAGCCCCCTGATTAGTTAGAAAAGTTTAAGGAGGCGTTTACTGCTCAAGATCTGGAGGTGGTGTTGCAAGAGGGATTACAGCACTGTGACAATGGGATTTGGTATAAAGGGGAAAAGGCTTACGTTCCCCACAGTTTGCGAGGAGACATTTTGTTACAGAGTCATGATAACAAACTGTCTGGTCACTTTGAGTTTTTGAAAACATTACACCTGGTCCACAGACAGTTCTGGTGGCCAGGGATGAGGAAGGATGTTTCCTATGTCTCTTCTTGTCAAATATGTGTAATGAGCAAAAGAAGGGGAGGGAAGGTTCCAGGCAAATTGCAACCTCTAGAAATGCCTGACCGCCCCTGGTCTGTGATTTCTATGGATTTTATAATTGACTTGACTGTAAGTCAAGGGAAAACAGTCATCTGGGTGGTGGTGTACATTTTTTCGAAACAAGCACATTTTGTTCCTTGCAAGACTATTCCTACCACTAAGCAATTAGCCACTATGTTCCTACAACACGTGATAAGGGGACATGGAATACCAAGGAAGGTAATTAGCGACAGAGGCACCCAATTTGTTGCCAAGTTCTGGAAAGAGCTAATGACTCTCCTAGGAGTGGAACGAGGAGTAAGTAGCAGTTATTACCCTGATGGACAAACAGAGCGTACAAATCAAATTTTGGAACAAGTGTTAAGGTGTTATGTCAACTATCAACAGGATAATTGGGTGGCATTGTTACCCTTTGCTGAATACTCATATAACAATGCTTGGCACTCATCCATTGGGATGAGCCCTTTTATGGCTGTACATGGATATGAAGGGGGCCCTCTACCTACGGTGGACTTGAATGAACCAGTGGTAAATGATGCTAATTTGTGGTGGTCTAATGTCACTCAAAACTGGGAGTTGTTACATAAAACTTTGGATAAAGCGAAACAGGATTACAAAAAGTATGCTTATGGGAAACGTAGTCCCGAATGGGAATTGAAACCTTGTGATTCTGTGTATGTTTCCACTAAGCAAATCAAAGGGTTGCAACCACGCAGGAAGTTGGGTTGGAAGTATGTGGGCCCTTTCAAAGTAGTGAAAGTAATCAATAAGGTGGTTGTGGAAGTAGATCTCCCTAAATCATTATGTCATTTGCATCCTGTATTTCACTTTAGATTACTGAAAAAAGACCCAGGAGCATGCCCCTGGAAGAACAAGCCGCTTGCTGCTCCTCCTCTTCTGATAGATGGGAAACTACACCATGTGGTTAAGTCTGTTTTGGATTCACGTGTACGTCATGGCCGGTTGCAGTACTTGGTTCAGTGGCAGATTTTGGGCCTGAAGAAAATGAATGGGTTGTGTCACATCATGTAAACGCCCCTAATCTCATTCGCAAGTTTCATCAAATGTACCCTGATAAGCCAGGTGGTGGATAGGTGGGATTGGTTTAGGGGGGGCAGTATGTCAGAATTGGACCCTTGCCCTTGTATTTGAGACATTGGATCTGTGTAAGTGTACTCATGGTTCTCTGATGTACATAGCTTTGCTTTGTTAATCCCTATCATAGTTGCTTCAGCCATCTCCTCCCTTTCCCTGTCTTACTGCTTGAAGGCGATCCGCGTCAGTCGGATCGGGACACCCACGACGCACCTCTCATCCACCGATCCATCTCCAACTCTCGGTTCCAAGAACATTCGGCAGCGAAGTGGCCCGGCTGACCACATCTTAGACAGAGGCCCTTCTTAAACCACTGCTCTCGGTCATCGGGTTTCTGGTAGCCTCTGCCCCATCCTCCCTTAGTTGCGGAGCCTCGCATTGAGCCAACTCTGCAACTTGGGCGTTGCTGGTACAACCTCACCAGGTTATGACAGTTCTCCGCTTCACAGACCACTTGGATCCACCCCGCCAGGGTGAGGGGATTTGCTTGAGAAATCGCCTTCTCCAGCAGGAACGGATTGAGCCCTGGTCGGTAGAACTCAATCAGGATCTCCTCAGGCCATCCTTGCAATTTGGCAGAGGTGGCCTTGAACTCATCCAAGTATTCTTGCACAGACCAGCTCCCTTGTCGGATTCTGCGCAGCTTGGTTCTCGCCTTCTCCATCTTCAGCGGGTCTTCGAACTGGCGCCTAAGAGCTTGCAAGGATGGCCTGAGGAGATGCTTTTTCCCATTGAAGATCATGTCAAAGTTGCCAACTGCCTGAAGAAAAAAAATGTTTGGATTTTAGTAGAGACTCAGTGGGATGTTATTTACCATGTGATTTATCATGCTATTTACTTTCATGTCATGAAAAGCATCAGCTGCCCATTGCTGTTATTGCTGTTATGAGTTCCCTCTCTCCCTGCCCAGAAATTGGCCTGGTAGTCCAGAGCTGGGGTAGAAAATGTCCAGGATCCCATCATCATGGACTTTTTTTTAACAATATTTTATTGGATTTTTACACACTCACACTCACTCACACACACACACACACACATACATACATACATACATACATAGGGGAAAATCTTTCAGATAATTACCATATTTATTACATTACATTACATTACATTACATATTAGGCTTCTATACCGCTCCTTCCCGAAGCCTCGGAGCGGTTTACATTGAACATTTAACCACCTACCTAGGGCCACAGTGTGTGTGTGGGGGTGAATGCCTTATCAGGCACCTAAGCAGCCGAGATTTCCTTTTTTACGTAGTTCTTTTTCCATGGCGGGTTCTTGCTATGTCCAGGCGGCGGTGTCTTCGACTGAGGTCTTTTTCTGTCTTCCATCAGCTCCCTGGGGTGGTCTTACGGCACACGGCTGCGCGATGCTGTAGCCGTTGGTCTCTGTCCCGCAGGCTCCGACCATGCTGCATCACTATGCCACCGCGACGCCTGGACCAATCACCACTCGAGTCGCTCCGCTGCCCGCCGCCAGCCCGCCGCCAGCCCGCCGCCATGTTTTCCCTGCCGAGTCACCGTTTGCTGCTCGCTGCCTTGCCACCGCCACCGCTGCACCTCGCCACCGCTGCTGCACTCCAATTTTTCATTGGAGGTAGGGTGCCCCCCACTACCTAGGAGTGGGTACCCATTTATCTACTTGCCTTTTTAAGGGCTTTCGAACCGCTGGGTGGGTGGGAGCTAGGACAAGGGCCGGGAGCTCACTCCGGCTGCGGTGGGACTCGAACAGCCATTAGGCTGTTCGGTGATAGATTACTTTATGCAGGCTTTTACCGCCTGTGCCACCGCTCCCTTATGCCTTATAGCTAAACCATATTAATCATATATTCCATCTCAGAAATTTTTAGTCTTTTGTTGCTAATATAACAAACTCTCTTCTCTGTATCCTCACTAGTATTTTATTTGACTATAACTTTTGAGTTGTTGTAATTCTCCAACCAAGTGTAGAATCTTGCCCATGTATTCTCAAATGTTTTTTCTGGGAGATTTTTCAATAATTAAGTCAATTTATCAATTTCTGCTGTTTCCAGTGTTTTGTTTATAATCTCTTCTTTGGTAGGAGTTTCCACTCTACTCCAATATTTTGCATATAAAATTCTGGGAGAAGTAACTACATACAAAATCAAATAGGAATCATTTTTCTTACAACTTTCAGGTAAAATATTTAACAAAAATATTTCTGGTACAAAGGGTATAGAACATTTTAAAATGTTCTGCAGTGTTTTGTGTATCCAAGCCCAGTACTTTTTAGCTTTGTTGCAAAACCACCACATGTGATAAAAAGATCTCACTTTATTTTGGCATTTCCAACACTCATTCAAATATTTCAGATCATTTTAGCAAGTTTATCAGGGGTAATATACTATCTATAGAACATTTTATATATATTCTCTTTATGAGAGATGGCTTTAGTAATTTTTATATTTTTCTTCCAAATAGAATAGCAGGAGCTGGAAGGGATGCAGCCAGCCGGAAGCTCAGCCACCATGCCCCCCAGGAGTGAACTATCTGATGAGCTGAAGTTGCCTCCTTTGCCCATTCTCTAGTTGTCCGTTCCTTTGAACTTTTATCCCCTTTTTTCACTAAACTTCTTCAGCTTTATAAATAGCTGCTTTCCCAGGTAGTCTGTACATTCCTCTAATTTGAAGTGCTCATGATTGCAGATACACAGCCCCCACATCTCTTCCCCTTATAACTGTTAATCGCATCAGTTACTGAGGCATGCAAAGAAATTGGCATAAAATAAATTCTTTAAAATGAATGCTGATCCTCCCTTGAACTTTCTTCCATGAAACTTCAATCTTAAATGCAAATTAGATTCACTATGGGCTACTTCCAGCTCCAGCTAATTGCAATTGAGGAGGCAAGTCACAGGATGCAAATAAACCTTCAGTGTATGGGACATGGAGGCATTTAGAGAAGGAAAGTATTTTTTAAAAAACGTATGCATACAATTCAGTTTATTGATAAAGAATCAAACTCATACTTAAAAGACAAATTATCTTTTCCCATTGTTTTGGTAAGTTGCTTTAAGAAGCCCAAAAGTGGCTGAAACCTGGCAATGGTGGTAGAGGAAAATGAGAAGTGGAGAAAATGGATAGTGGGATAGCCCTTTATTTTTGGAAATCCTGCCTCTGCCCAGAAACAACTCCTGAGCAATGAGGTAAGTGGGGAGGCAGGAGATGGTGAGGGGCACTCTGGGTATACTCAGATAAGGTTCTCTTTCTTATGGGACTCAACCCATTTTCATTTCCTTCCAGCCTTCATCTTACACTCCTTTTATATATTTCACAGCCCTTCTTATATCCCCTTTCACTTCTCTCATCCTTTCTACCTCTCCCTATCCTAGTTATATATCCTTTGACTTCCTCTTCCATTCTGTCTTCCCATGAGCCCTCAACTGCTTTTACAGCATCCAATTAACTCGTAAGGATGCCAGCCTCCAGGTAGGACCTGGGGATCCACTGGAATTGCAGCTCATCTCCAGACTGCAGAGATCAGTTCCCCTGAAGAAAATGGATCATTTGGAGGGTAGACTCTATGGCTAGGATTGCCAGGTCTGGGTTGGAAAACATGTGGAGACTTTGGGGGCAGATCCATGACAGGGTAGGGTTTGGGTAGGGGAGGGGCCTCAGCATAGTACAATGCCATAGAGTCTACCCTTCAAAGCAGCCATTTTCTCTAGGGGAGCTGATCTCTGTCAGCTGGAGATCAGTTGTAAAAGCGGGAGATCTCTAGGCCCCACCTGGAGACTGCCAACCTTATCTATGGCATTGTATACCACTGAGGTCCCTGTCCTCCCCAGGCTCCATCCCCAAATCTCTAGGAGTTTTCCAACCTGTGGCCAGGGGGGACCTAGCAACCCAAACTGACTGCCTCATCACTTCTGCCATCCTTGAATCAAAACCCACATTCTCCTCCCTTTCTACTCCATGCTTCTCATCTCTTGTATCCTCCAAGGTCACATTACCCTTCTAAACCTTATTCCCTTATTTTCTTTTTCATCACTACACTCGTTGTTTCTTCTCACTGTCAAGAAACTGGCTTGCCTAACAATCTGTTAGTAAACCACACCCAACACACACACGCGCACCCATGATAGGATATTTACAGTGCACCCAAATCCCATAGGTCCATTCTCGAATCCTAGCCGTCCGATAGGCGCGCCCTAGGATCCGTTCGGGCTATTGTCTCTGGAAGCGAAGTTTCGGCTGTTCGCATGGCCATGTGCGGACCTGACCACATGCGCTGTTTCTCTGGGTACACAACAAATCCTCATTAACTATACCTTGTGGTGTTCATGGGTTTTGTTGTTTCAGTCTGAATCCACTGCTACAGCCCTTATTGGCTACAGCTACCAGAATAATTGTTCATTGGAACTCATCGTGCTAGTGTCCTGCCTTGCAGGGCTGACATCTTGAACTTAGATCCAGGAGGGCTACGGACTTAGTCCCTCAGTCTTTGGCTGGTGGGTTAGCTAAGGGGACAAGTGGTAGTATATTACCCTGGAGTTTTGAGGGTTCACACCTCAGCATTTTGTGATTTTGTCTTTAGCCAACCTATTACCCTTAAGGAACCTTAAAAGCCTTTGGCACTCCTATCATTCCTGTCTCCTCTGGTCATTCCTCTTTCACCCACCACTTCCAGCATCCCAATCTCTGTAAAGCTAGGGTTGCCAACTCTGGGTTGGGAAATTCTAGGAAGGTGGAGCCAAGGCAGGATGGTGTTTGGAGAGAGGCGGGACCTTAGCTGAGTATAATGCTATAAATTCCACCCTTCAGAGCTGCCATTTTCTCCAAGGAACCTGATCTTGGCCATCTGGAGATCAGTTGTAATTCTAGGAGAGGCCACACCTAGAGGTTGGCAACCCTAACAACAGAACATGATGCTGATGCCTTGACATCTGAAAAGACTGTTGTGGCAACCAAAATGGCATCCAGACACTCAAAATTAAAACTGAAATCACTAAAAAAAAATGTAAATTGATGATGAATAGCCCTTTGCCAGCTCAAACTGGAAAAGACTTAGCAAAAAGCAGGAGTGCAGAAATCTTTTTTTTTTAAAAATATTTTTAGTTATAAAAATATTATCTATTCATATAACAAGTCATAGTTATACCTTACGTTGAGTCCATTATATTACATACATTTTTTCAATCCATTTATATACTCTATTCCATCTTTTTAAAAAATATATTGTCATCTTTTCCTTGTAGCATTATATTGAGCTTGTCCATTTCTGCTACTTCCAACCATTTCTTAGCTATTTCTTCTCCTGATGGTATCTTTTCTAATTTCCAGTATTTAGCTATTAATATTATGGCTGTTGTAAGTATATAAGTTAACACATATACATCCTTTTGCTCATCAAGACTAGGAATTATGTTTAATAAGAAAGTCTCTGGTGCCATTTTCAGGTTAATGTTTAGTATTTTCATTATTATGTTTTAACATTCTGCCAGAATTTCTGAATTTTTCCACATCTCCACCACATGTGTATAAAAGATCCTACACATTGTCAGTTATTTTATCCTTATTATATCTTGTTTATAGTTGTATTGTTTCCCACCATGTCAGGTTAAGATTGTATAACTTTAGATTTTCCACAGATTTTAACTTATTAGAATTGTCTAGCAATACATCATACGAAGCCATTTTTTCTTTGGTCATCAGTACAGGGTTTATAAATGATTCAAGGGGAGATACCCATCTTGGGATATTTTGCTTTTATTTCATTCCAAATTTTTAATAGTGCTGCTCTAATCACATGACTATGAAAATTAGCATGTACTTTGTCCTTTTGATACCAGATGTATGCATGCCAGCCCATATATAAATTGTGACCTCCTAATCGGAAAATTCTCCAGTTTTCCAATTGTATCCAGTCTTTAATCCAACCCATAGCTGCTGCGTGATAATATATATGCCAGTTAGGTAGATCAAAACTACCTCTTCCCTTTTTATCTTGCAAAATCTTCAATTTAATTTGTGTTCTTCTTGGACGCCAAATAAATTTTCTGATAATTTTTTCTAAATCCGCAAAATATTGGGTTCTCTTAAGAATTGGTATATTTTGCGCAAGGAATAGAAAACGGGGTAATATATTCATTTTGACTGTTGCTATTCTTCCCATCAGCGAAATCCGAAGGTCTTAACATTTGAGCAAATCATTTCTTCTTCCAATAGTTTTTTATAGTTATTTTCTACCACCATACTATTTCTATTTGTTAACATTATTCCTAAATATTTGATTTTATTTGTGATTTGTATTTTTGTTGTCTCTTGAAGTACCTTTAATATTTCTTGTGAACAAGAAATCCTGTATTTTATCTCTTGATTGCCATCTTTTAAAGCCAGGATAGTTCTTTTTTCTCTCTCCTTCCTGAGTTTATAAACTAGCCATCTGGTGGGTTTATTAGCATTTTCAAAATAATACTGTTTTGAGTATTCTATCTTTCTGGCTAGTTCTTGCTGCAATAAAGTGTTCATTTGATGTTGTAATAATTTTATTTTCAATATTGTATTTTCTACTTTTGTTGCTTTCTTCATCTTATCTTTATTTTATCTATCTTCATCTTTATTTTATCCTCTAGCTTATCCAGTTTTTCCTTTTTCTGTTTCCTTTTCCAGGCATCTTGACTAATAAACCAGCCTCTCAAGAAGGCTTTAAAAGTGTCCCATATAATACTGATTGATGTTTCTTTTGATGTGTTTCTTTTTTAAAAAACTCTTGTATTTTGACATTAGTTTTTGAGATAAATTATTTATCTCTTAATAAGTTCAAATTCAATTTCCATCTTGTATTTTTCTGTATTTGTTGTAATGTTAACTGGATCGGGTTATGGTCTGCGTAAATATTTGTTAGTATCTCTACATCAATTAATTCCTTTATCATTGTAGTAGAGATCCACGCCATATCAATTCTTGACCAGGATTTATGCCTGGCTGAATAGAAAGTATAGTCTTTTTTATCAATATTTCTAATTCAGAAATGTTTTAGGTAGTAAAGAACCAGATTTTGTATTTTTGTTTGTTTTTTTCTATCCATTTTTGAATCAAAGACCGCATTATAGTCCCTTATGAAAGAAATGTCTTCTATATCTTTGGTATCTAAAATGCTATTAACTTCAAAAAAGAATTTTTCTTGACTCTGATTTTGTGCATATATATTTATAAGTCTTTCTTTCCCATGTATAATAATAGTAATAGCTATAATTCTTACATCTTTTGACCTATAGACAATTTGTGGATCCAAGTATTTTTTTCCATATATCACCACTCCTCTCTTTTTTATTTTGTCTGATGCTATAAATGCTGTGCCAAATTTTTTGCACTCTATACGTTTTAAATGCTCTTCTTTTATGTGTGTCTCTTGTAAGCATATTACATCTGCTTTTATTTTTGACAGTTGGTGAAAAATTCTATTTCTTTTTTGCAGTCCATTTAAGCCATTTACTGAAATATTCTTTAGGTTTTTATTTGCCAACATATCTGGTTTTACTACCGAAATTTTTGTTTCTGAATTGGAATCTTGTTTGGATCTGAGATTGTGTTCTGCCCGTAGTTCTATCTCTTTGCTTTTTCCCTTCTTTTTGTTTACTCCTATCTTGAATCTTGTTTTTTTCCACCAATTCAACATCTAGCTCAGGTTCACCTTCTCCTGATTCTCGCCTTCTCTTTCCAAAAAGTTTTCTAATTTGAACACCAAATCTATTCTATGTCTTTTACCTTTATGAGTGAATAGTATGCCTTCTGGAATTAGCCATCTTTAAATAACTCCATTTTTTCTTAAAAGATTAGTTAAGATTTTTCAGTTTTAATTTTTATTTCTTGCATTTCTAAATCTAAATCCTGAATTTTGTCTTCTTTTTGTTGGTGGTTTTTGCAATTTTTGTTATCTCCTTTTTGTTATCTAAAATGTGTTTTTTAATTTCTTCTTTTTCTGCTTTGATCTGATTTGATATTTCATCCATTTTTGAGTGTATAAGGGCTATCTCTTTTTTATTAGTTCTGGTATTGTTGATTCCACTGTTTGGGCTATACTTTTTTGTATTAGGGCTTTCAAATCTTTCATTGAAATTTGTGGGACATTCATTTTTAAGTGACTACTAGTCCCAGATTTACTTGGTGAGGGGATTGAACCTTTTCTACTGCTACCAGTTCCTGATGCCATCATTTTTTGTAGTTATCGCTTCTTTTGATGTTATTATATACGTGTATATATATGTTACCTTTTCTTTGAAGGCTTGTATTATTTTTGTTGGCTTCTTTTTAATTTGGTTTTATGCTTTATTTTGGTTATTCACTCTATTTTTATCATCACCTTAGAGTGCTTCCTGCCCAAGTCTGTTCTCTAAGTTACAGTAACTTAGCGTAGTCTCTTTAATAGTACTGTCCCTTTAAGCTCTTCTTCTGTCTATTCTGTGTCCGATAAGTGGTTAGTGTCTCTTTAAGATCTTCTTTAGCTCACCGCTTCTCTAGTGTCACACCATGGTATTCCGCCTTTACTGCTTTGTGTCTTCCTCCCTGTCTTGTCGCCTCCTCAGTACATCACGTTGTTCCCTCCGCCTCTAGCGTTCCACCTCTCATCCACTTGGAAAGATCGCCTCATCACTGCAATTGCTGCCTCTAGCAATCCTTGCCACGTCGCCTCTCCTCTGCTTGGAAAAATCACCTCGTCACCGCGATTGCCGCTCCCTCTCAGTTAAAGAGCCCGGATCCATACATCGGGACACCGAAAATGCAAACAAAGGAAACCAGAGAAAATTATGTAGCATCCAAGTTATATTCAAAGTAGTTATTACTTTTTCTGATGCCTTTAAATTATAACACTTCTATCTGGGCTTCCTTTTCATAGCCGCTAACACGTTCTTTGCGCCTCTCCAACCCGCCCTTGCGTCTCCAAGTTTGAATGCGAGCTTCTATCTTTTTTAGCCTTACTTTTAAAATATTGATAATGGACAAGATTAACCCAAAAATAACAATACTTAGCTTCGTTTTTAAAGCCTGGTTTGAGTAGTCTGGTAGGACTCCCTTGGTTCTTGTAGTCTCGGCTGGTGCAGGAATAGGCGATACTTCTTGTCTTTCTTGCTTTCTTGTACCCCTTTTCTTCAGAAGAAGCCTAAAACTGGTTGAGGAGGTTGCCACCCACCCCCACGTTAGGCAAAAGCTCCTTGCTAAAGTCTCTCTCTTTGGGAGAGTACTTTGAATGCTGTAGAAGTCTTTAAAGGGTATAAGAATGAGTTGGGTGCTCAGAGCTTTTCTCTGAGCGTCCTCTCTCATCAGGACTGGAACTGGAACCCTAACTGGTCATGAGTGTAGAAATCTTAATGGGGGACTTTCCCGCAAGAATTCTCCAATCATTTGTGATTTTGAGGTCCTCCCAGTAAATGCCACACTTGTTCCTAACTTCACATCCTAACTGTTGTGATAGAAAGTCAGTCAACATCTGAATGTCAGAAAACTACTTTTGTAGGTGTACCCTTGGCAACGTCAATGCTATGAGGCTAGGGTGGCCAGTCCAAGGTTGTGGTCACACAGCCATTTTGATCGGGTTTCACATCTGTTCCCTATTGCATTTAAAAAGGCTGATCAGACAGTCAATTCTGCCTCCCATATCGAAGCAGACTCACCCCCACAATCCTCCCGGTTTTCTAGTGCGTTTTCCAACACTGGGAAAATCAAGTATTTTCCTACTACTTGCGGTGTGAATCTGCAATTTCTCTTATCTGGACAGCCATCTCTTGCTATGGGTGTGATTAGGTCATTTGTACATCCTTCTTGCGGTAGCCCCCCCCCCCGGCTTTCACTGTTGTGCGCGTGACCAATTCTGCGCTGAATATATTAAATGCATGAATGCTCAAGCGCACATAAACAGCACTCAGTTACACATTGGTAGTTCATTTTGTTCACTGTTTGGGGAAAATCCGCTGCATCCAAATGGGAGCCATGATTTGCACATGCGCAATGATTTTTTTTTAATTGTGTTGTGCTGCCACTTGGGCAGTGCAGTTGTCTGGATGGTGCCTGGAGCCTCGTCATGCAATGCAAACAGTCGGGCAAGGGATGTGTGATCATCTGAACCCACTAAAAATATCCCCAATCCAATCTACAATGGGAACAAATCACGGTAAGCTTGCTGTGTAACCACACTCCAAGTCTAGCAACCAGTAGCAGACTTCCTGGGGGGGGGGGGATTCTCACCAGCAACACAGTGATATCACTTCTGGTGCAACCCAGAAGTGACATCATTGCATCACCAGCAATGTTTCAGAATTTCCCAAAAACTCTATGGTTTAATCATAGAGTCTGGGGTGAATGCTGGTGTATTGCCTGATGGCAGTGCATCTGGTCACCCAGAAATTGCATCATATTGCTGGGTGATGTTTATTCCTCCCCCCTTTGTCCCTGGACATTTTTCTGTTGCCACTCAGGTGACTAGTACCAGTGGGTAAAGTGGGTGGAGGGAGGAACGTCTTCCACTCCTGGTTTCCCTATCTGGGGCACTTGGGAATTGGGAAGGGCTCTCCCTGCTTGTCTGTTTGCTCCTCTGGTTGTGGGTGCCACAGCAGAATAAGTAGAGATTGTGTGGCAGGGGTGGTGAGGTGGACAAGTCTCAGACTGCAAATCCAAGCCAAACAAGAATTCAAGGCTGTCATTTATGTATTCATTATACTTTTATCCTTATCTTTTCTTCGAGTAAAACATTGCAATGTACAAGTTCCCCCATTATATATTCACAAAAACTATGAGGTAAGTCACACTAACAGAGAATGGCCTAAGGTCACTCAGTTTGCTTCATAGTACTACAGCAGGGATGTTAAACATACAGCCTACAGGCTGGATCTGACCCCCACAGGGCTCAGATCCGGCCCACAGTCAACTTCTTTCTCCTGCTCCCTTTTCCAGGACTGCTGCCGCTGCCGCACCATAGCTTGCTTTCCCCCCAACTCCCTCAGTGGCTCTTTGCTTCCTGTTTCCTGACTCCCTTCCACCCCTCTCTATCTCACACACAGAGCTCCCTCAGATACAAACACAAGTCTCTCTCTTTCTCTCTCTCTCTCTCTCTCTCTCTCTCTCTCTCTCTCTCTCACACACACACACACACACACACACACGGGCACACACACAGAGCTTCTGCTTCCTTCTCTGGGGCTGCTCCTCCTCTTTTGGGGAGGAAGGGAGGGGTGAGGAAAGAGAGAGAAAAAACAAAGTTGGAGTTCCGTGGCAGCTTTAAGACCAACAATGTTTTGTTCCAAGAATGAGCTTTTGTGTGCAAGTACACTTCTTCAGAGGGAGAGGGGGAGGGAAGGTGGATGGATTCTTCTGACAAGCACGATTTACATTGAGGAAATTATTTTTGGCTTATTCTGAAAAGTCTTCATTTTAAAATTGGGTGAAGCGGTCAACCACATGGTCAGTGCCTGCAGTAAAATTCCTCAAACTGACTATAAAGAATGTCCCAATAGAGTTGCAGCTCTGTTGCACTGGAATCTTTGCAAGAAGTATAGCTTTCCATCAGCCAGAAATTCCTGGGAGCACAACCTGGACAAGATCATGGAGAACAATTAAACAGATATTCTTTGGGAGTTCTGATTGCAAACATAAACACCGGGAGCATAACACCCCTTGTCACGGGCAGCGGCTTGGAAGGTTCACTACAGGATGCCACTACTCTGGTATGGATCTCCTTGGGAGGGCCCAGAGCACCCACCCTACCCCTTGTTACAGTACTTTTACTACAGGTCTCCCCTTGTACATGACCAAATGAGGTGTGAGGATCCAGGCAGAGCAACAAATAGTTTTATTAAGAGATTTAACAACAACTTTAGATCAACATTAAATAGGAAAAATGATCAAAAGCAGGTAAATTAGCAAAATAATAGATCCTAACGTGTCTGTCTACACAGTCCTAGCCTTCCCTAGGTACCTGTTCACAGTCTAACTCACCCCTTTTTGGATGAGGGATCCCTCTGTCTGCAGCAGCTTCCACCAGCCCTGCTTCCTGAGAGAGAACACCCTCCCACTCTGGGCAAGGTTTTTTATCTCCTCTTCCCAGGCACCACCCTCTGTTCCCCTGAGGGAGTAGTTTATCCATTCACAAAGGTCCAGGGGGGACTTGGGGAATGTACACCCTGATGACTACTCCAATACAGGCTTCCCTGAAGCCACTAGGCCTCCCCAGAGCCTTTAAGCTACACCACAATAGGCCCATGATCATGGCACCCCTGATATCACAATTGTAGAAAAGAAAAGAAATACGGTTTGGATCATTGACATTCCAATCCCAGGAGACAGAAGAACAGAAAAGAAAGAACAGGAGAAGATCATGAAATATGAAGACCTACAAATAGAGTTAGAGCACCTCTGGGAAAAGGTTACCATTTCACCAGTTGTCATTGGATCCCTTGGAAAAGTGCCTAGAAACTTCAAGAAACATAAGAACATAAGAGAAGCCAATGTTGGATCAGGCCAATGGCCTATCCAGTCCAACACTCTGTCACACAGTGGCCAAAAATATCAGGTGCCATCAGGAGGTCCAGCAGTGGGGCCAGGACATTAGAAGCCCTCCCACTGTTGACCCCCCCCCCCCAAGCACCAAGAAGACAGAGCATCACTTGCTCCAGACCGAGAGTTCCTATCTATACCTTGTGGCTAATAGCCACTGATGGACCTCTGCTCCATATGTTTATCCAGTTCCCTCTTGAAGCTGTCCATGCTTGTAGCTGCCACCACCTCCCGTGGCAGTGAATTCCATGTGTTAATCACTCTTTGAGTGAAGAAGTATTTCCTTTTATCTGTTCTAACCCGACTGCTCAGCAATTTCATTGAAAGCCCACAAGTTCTTTATTTTATTCATTCAATTTATACCCCACCCTCCCCGCGAGCAGGCTCAGGGCGGCTTACACTGGCCAATACAAACAACAAAATCACGTAAAATCCACTAAAAACAGTTCACTTATTAAAAATCATGATTCATAAAGTGCTGGCAATAGTTGATTAATTATTTAAGATGGCTTACTTAAGAGTGCACATAAAGGTCTCACAATCATTCTGCTCATGATCTTCCTCATACAAGGGCGGCGCAGGGTCGAAACCAAGGGCCAGGGCTCTGTAATTAAAGTTGTTGGTATAGTGGCAGCCCCTTAGTTGAAGGCCTGGTGGAAGAGCTCCATCTTGCAAGTCCTGGGGAACTGTAAAAGATCCCACAGGGCCCTGATATCCTCCGGGAGCTCATTCCACCAGTATGGAGCCGCGAATGAAAAGGTTCCTGGTCCTGGTGGTAGCCAGCCTGGCATCCTTGGGACCCAGGAGGGTCAGTTGATTTTGTGACCCTAACTGTAGTGCTCTCTGGGGTATATATGAGGAAAGGCAGTCCCTCAGGTATCTTGGACCCTGGCCATATAGGGCTTTAAAGGTAAGAACCAGCACCTTGAAGTGAATTCAGTATGCTATTGGCAGCCAGTGCAGTGTCTTCAGCTCATGCTGGATGTGCTCCCACCTGTGGAGACCCATCAGAAGCCTGGCCGCAGCATTCTGCACTAGCTGAAGTTTCCAAATTTGCAACAAGGGCAGCCCCATGTAGAGAGCATTATAGTAGTCTCGAGGTGACGGTCGTATGGATCACTGTCGCCAGGTCATTGTGGTTAAGGAAGGGAATCAATTGCCTAATCAGCCAAAGATGGTAGAAGGCCGACTTGGCAGTGGCTGCTACCTCGACCTCCATTGTTAAGGAGATGTCCAGGAGCACTCCCAAACTCCTCACCTCCGACGCCCTACTGAAAGTCGGGAGTGGGATCCCTACCCCTGCCCTGCCCTGTCTCAGGCACAGGACCTCCATCTTCATCTGATTCAGTTTCAACCGGCTCAGTCTATGCCAACCAGCCACGGCTTGCAATGCCTGGTCCAGATCTTCAGGTCTGGAGCCGGACCGGCTGCTCAACATCAGATAGAGCTGGGTGTCATCAGCATACTGGTGACACCCCAGCCCATGCCACCGGGCAATCTGGGCAAGGGGGCGCATTTAGATGTTAAATAGCATCGAGGAAAGCACTCCCTTTCTCACAATACAAGAACTCGTGGGCACTCCATGAAACTGCAGAGCGGTCGGGTTAGAACGGATAAAAGGAAGTACTTCTTCACCCAAAGAGTGATTAACACATGGAATTCACTGCCACAGGAAGTGGTGGCGGCTACAAGCATGGACGGCTTCAAAAGGGAATTAGATAAGCATATGGAGCAGAGGTCCATCAGTGGCTATTAGCCACAAGGTATAGATAGGGGCTCTGGGGCAAGTGATGCTCTGTCTTCTTGGTGCTTGGGGGGGTCAACAGTGGGAGGGCTTCTAATGTCCTGGCCCCACTGCTGGACCTCCTGATGGCACTGGTATTTCTGGCCACTGTGTGACACAGAGTGTTGGACTGGATGGGCCTTTGGCCTGATCCAACATTGGCGTCTCTTATGTTCTCATGTTCTTATGTTCACTCCACAATCCAGTGGGTGCTTCCTGGACTGCTGTTTCCCTAGTGCCACCCTTTGTCCCCGACCTTGCAGAAAGGAAGCGAGCCATTGGCGAGGTGTGGCGGGTCAGTAGCTGATGGGCGACTGTGTCGAATGCCGCCAACCAGTCCAACAACAACAGCACTGCCGATCTGCCCCGATCCAGATGCCTTCGGAGGTCATCCGTGAGGGTGACCAGTGCCATCTCCGTCCCGTGTCCAGGGCAAAAGCCGGACTGGAAGGGGTCTAAGATTGAAGCGTCATCCAAAAAGCTCGGTAGCTGAGTTGCCACTGCCCTTCTTTGTAAGAAAGGGAGAAAAGTACTTCTTTCTCTACCTGCTGTATCCCATGCATAATCTTATAAACCTCAATCATGTCACGCCTCAACTATCGTTTCTCCAAGCTAAAGAGCCCCAAGCGCTTTAACCTTTCTTCATAGGGAAAGTGTTCCAACCCTTTTATCATTCTAGTTGCCCTTTTCTGCACTTTTCCCAATGCTATAATATTCTTTTTGAGGTGTGGTGACCAGAACTGTACAGAGTATTCCTAAATGAGGTTTCACCATTTATTTATACAGGACAATTATGATACTGGCTGATTTGTTTTCAGTTCCATTCCTAATAATCCCTAGCACAGCATTGGCCTTTTTTATTGCAGTCACACATTGTCTTTATATTTTCAGTGAGTTATCTACTATGACTCCAAGCTCTCTCTCTTGGTCAGTCTCTGCCAGTTTGGACCCCATCAATGTGTATTTATAGTTAGGATTTTTGGCTCCAATGTGCTTCACTTTGCACGTGGCCACATTGAGCCCCATTTGCCACATTGATGCCCACTTGCCCATCCTTGACAGATCCCTTTGGAGTGCCTCTCAATCCTCCCTGCTTTTCACCACACTGGACAATTTCGTGCCATCCGCCTGGATACTTTGGGCTTTGAACAAATAAGACCAGCTCAGCCCCAGAAGACACTGTTGCTTGGAACAGCAAGAATCCTGCAAAGATACATCTGCAATTTCCAAGAACTTGGCTGGATCTCAAATTGCAGAACATCTACCAGTCAAATATCTTACTGTGACTAATAATAATAATATGCATGTACACAGGAAGCACAATTCATGCTTCCTTTATATTTGCTCATATAATGATTATATAAACTAGGTCTTTCAACCTAACAAGTTAGTCAAAGTCCTAACAACTAAGAACAGAATCCACCTTCTCATGTTGGCTGGATATATTTTTGCAACTCAAGAAAAAAAATCAAAATCCTTTTTAATAACATAGAATAGATTGGAAGTGCAAAACTCACTGGATCTCACTGGAATCTACAGCATGATATGATTGTTTCACTTCCCTTCATAGTAAGCCATCCTTTAGGGCTGATACTTTACTTGACAATATATTCCATGAAACATTGATTAGGTACATTTAATGCTGTTTTGATTTCCTGAGGCTTTCTTTAAAAAAAATACTTGTGGCTAACAGTGACTCTGTATATTGCCTTCTAGAAATATGTGCATAAATAAATGACTATACTTTTGGCATGTCTGAGAAGTATATGGGGTTGGAAGGTTTTAATTTTACAAACCTCCAGGTGTGTGTGTGGGTGTGTGGGTGAGAGAGAGAGGGTGGGAGGGAGGGAGAGAGAGAGTAATGATCTGTAGCATCTGAGCTAAGGATGAGGAACTTCTACCTGACTTGGAGCAATGCCACTTGTTTTGCAGCGCTCTTGCTGAAGTACAGGATAAAATTCCTGAACCATAAGAACAACAAAAATTAATTCTCCCCTACTTGTATTAACTATTCATAATGTTGAATAATCAAGTAGAATACAGCACTGTTCTATATGGAATATATCGGTTGTCTATTTTGTTTAAACTATGAAAGGCTCTGAATCTGTTCACAAATTGATCCAAGGATATCAATAAAACAGAAATTAGACGTAGTTTGTCTTGGAATTTACATCAGTTGTACAGTAGAAATACAAACAGACCACCAATGAGCTGCTCACTTTTTACTTTTAGACTGCTGTTATGCTGTATACTGCTAATTCCCAAAGTAGGCAGTACTGCCCCCTTGGGAGTGGTGAGATTCTCTAGGGGGCGCTGGGAGGCAAGGGGTGGCATGGAGGCAGTGAAAGTGGGCCTCTTTGACCACATTGTTCACTTATTTGTGATTGACCAGGCTACAGCCTAGGTGCTGGTAAATGGCACTCCAAGTTTCTGCCCTCTGCACAGTGCTGATGTCTGGTGGAAAGCATCAGTAAACATGCCACCAGAGCTCTAGTCAGACCAGTATACTGCATCTTGAGAAACTGTCATCACTGCATGTGTTTTTGTCTCTGTCATTTTTCGCGTTTTTGCTGGTCAGTCCTTAACATGATATATTGAGTGTGGCATTTCTTTTCCTATGTTCTGGGTTGCTGAACCTGTTGATTATGAAGTGGGTTCTTAGCTCTGTAAGGGTTATTTTTGTCACAGCCCGCCCAATATTAATATTTATAGATGATATAAGGCTTTACACTAGCACCAACAAACCAGCAGCTGCCAATGTGCCCTGATATGTGAAAAGGACTTTTCTAATGAGACGATTAAGCCTTCCAGACTGATTGAACATTTGAAGAAGGCACATCCTGACAATGCAGACAAGAACGTAACTTTTTTCCAATCACTCCATGACAAATTTTAAAAGCAGACAAGGCTGTCAAGCATGCTTTGGAGTGCTTTACAACAAAACACTGATGGTTTGCGTGTGTCAAACCACATTTCATTGTCGAGTTGCTACGCCAGAAAGCCACATACAATTGGTGGAGAATTCATCCTGCTAGCAGTTGGTGCAGTTCTAAATACTGTTTTGCATAAGTCACTGTACAGTATAATTAAGATGACTCCTCTCAGCAACAATTCAGTACAAATATGTATAGATGAAATGGCTGAAAATGTGGAAGATACATTGTGCAGCATACTAAGGACAACAGAATTTGCATTTACAGCTGGATGAGTCAACCTCGCCAGGCAATGAACCTTTGCTTCTCGCTTATGTGTGCTTTATAAAAGATGAAAGTTTGGCTCAAGAGTTGTTATTTGCAATTAAGAACAGACAGTAAAGGGAAGTCAATATTTTGTGTCGCTGAGCAGTTCTTCAAAGACAAGGAAATTCCTCTTACTAACATAGTTGCTTGTGCAACTGATTTTGAATAAATGTGCAATTAATTGTTACCATTTTGAATTTTATTATCTTGCTTAGAGGGTCATCTAAACCACTATTCTTAATAATGCTTTTTATAGGTTAGTGTAGGTGGCACTGGGAATGAGTCTATGGAACCAAGAGGGTAGGGGCCCGAAAAAGTTTGGGGAGCACCGCTGTATATAATTATGTCCATAATGAACTCCCATTGAGTCAATGAGATTTAAACATCTCTACTCTTGTTCAGGGTTTTAGTCACAGGGAGTTAAAGAAGTGAAAATAAAGAAGTTTATGCATGGGAAAATAAATAAGATTATGCATGGGAAAGAGCAGGTAGAGAAAGAGGTACTTTTCTCCCTTTCTCACAATACAAGAACTCGTGGGCACTCCATGAAACTGCTGAGCAGTCAGGTTAGAACGGATAAAAGGAAGTACTTCTTCACCCAAAGAGTGATTAACACATGGAATTCACTGCCACAGGAAGTGGTGGCGGCTACAAGCATGGACGGCTTCAAAAGGGAATTAGATAAGCATATGGAGCAGAGGTCCATCAGTGGCAATTAGCCACAAGGTATAGATAGGGGCTCTGGGGCAAGTGATGCTCTGTCTTCTTGATGCTTGGGGGGGGGCAACAGTGGGAGGGCTTCTAATGTCCTGGCCCCACTGGTGGACCTCCTGATGGCACTGGTATTTCTGGCCACTGTGTGACACAGAGTGTTGGACGGGATGGGCCTTTGGCCTGATCCAACATTGGCGTCTCTTATGTTCTTAAGTTTACAGAAGGGATTTTTGCTATCTTTCCAGTGTAACTCCCAGTGCCTGAGGATTAGGAAACCTTTGGCAAGGGATTCAGTGTAGGGGACTGCATCCATCAGATGGAATTGGGGGGAGAGAAAAAAACTCTTGCACATGTTGCATCACCATCCATGCACAATTATAGTATTTATCAGTATTAATAAGCAGACTTCAGTGGACTTAGAATGTTGAAACTCTGTTTAAGCTTGCACTCCTGGATGCTGAAATTATCCTTTTATATCAGACCTGCACATACATAGCATCAATATATCTAATCCCCCATCTGTGGATATTTAAATCTGAGGATCAGAGCCATGTAGAGAGAGAAAGTATTTTTCTGCAGACCTAGGGAACACCAAAGGTTTTCGGAAAAATACAAACACCAAAATTGGAGGCTATCCCTCTCCACTGCCTCATCTCTGCCACCTCTCCTCTGCAGATGGAGGAGGACTACTGGGAGATTCCCCACCCCTTGCTGCTCTCCTCCTCTGTTGAGACAGCAGCAATGAAGGCTGCGGGGGAGGAGGCGCAGGAGACAGAACTGCTCACCCAGAGCAGCTGGGAGGGGAATGGGCAGGTGACCACAATGGTGCATGGGGCCGGAGGACAGGCAGGCAGAGAGGAAAGGAGTGTCTGAGATTCTCCCTCCTCTGTAAGGCCCATTCCCCATCTAGCATTCACTGCAGTGTTTTACCAAACCCACTTTGGAACAGAAATTCCCCTCTACATTGCATTCCACTTTCACTTTGATTGATTGTTGGATTTTATGGCAGTGTGCAGACTGCATGCCACTTTCACTTGGTTTGTTCTCTCAGTTTTAAGATACCCATCTGCATAGATTTATGGCCATTTTATGGCCATTCAGGGGTGACTACAGTCAGTACACCCTGGGGTATTTGAATGTGGTTTTGAGACACATCTTTTTCTGTTCCAGTTTGGGTTTGGTAAAACAATGGAGTGAATGCTAGATGCAGAGTGGGCTTAAGTTTAGCAGGTCCTTGAGGGGGGAGAATGGGACCCTGAGGGTAGAGGGGTGACTGAGTGAAGGAAGGAGGATAACACATAAATCTCGCAGGTCCCTACTTGTTATATGTAATGTTCAACTTGACCTTGTAGATCCTTAGATCTAAAGACTGAGTGTACTCATACATACAGAAAGCATTTTTTCCCTACAGATCTCCCTGCCCAGGATTGCAGAAAAATGTGAAAAGTTTTTAAAATGGAAGGGAGATTAAATACCAAACAACAACAACAGAAGTACTGTGAGCAGGGAGCATCCTCACAGGAGCTAAGCATCAGATTGGCACTCTGTCTGCCCAGCTGGATGTAAACATAGCTGGGCTGGGCTGAAAGTGATGCCAGGCTGGTGGTGGTAGGGCAGGCAGGGGACAGGAGAGAAGTGGACAAGGGAGGAGGAGGTGGAGGGAGAATGGGAGCTTGCTGGTGCCACATGAACTAGGCAGGTGGATGTGGCAGCATTGCAAGGCAGCTGGTAGGTGGGAAAGCAACGAGAGAATAGCTACTGCTATTCTGCACTGCCTCCCCATTGTATAAGCTAGGCAACTGCTGACTGCAGAACTGCAGGCAGGTGGACTGGCCAGTCAATGGGTAAACAAAAGAATAGGCAACCCAGCAAGGGAATGAAGGGGGAACAAAAAGAATGTCTCACTGGTCCTCTGCTTGTCATTCAAAAATTCCAAAAGGTATATTATTGGGTGCAGTAAATAAGAAGCCTGGAGACTGACTGGTGGTAAAGGCAGAAAGTTTATAGTGCAGTAATGGTAACTATATACAGAGAATATACAAACTGTTGCACAGCATAACATACCTCGGGTGGAGAGAGCTATGTCTCCCAATGTGGCTTATCAAGCCTATACATTATATACATCACACAGCCAATGAACATCAGGGCCAGCTAATTACCCACTCCTAACTACCACAAGGAGCAGCACCTGCTTGTTTAACACCTGGCTGCAACAGTGTTAGCCACTTAGCATGACAGCTAAGACTTAGGTACTTTAGATCACTCTGATCTACACATGCATGCAGTGACAGCTTGCTACCTCACTACATCTAGACATATAATCCAATACGCCTCCTAGGTAGTAAGTGTCACACCTAGCCTCTCTCTAAATACATTAAACTGTTCAGAGCACAAACATTTTGTCAGTACATCAGCAATATTACAAGTTGAATCACAGTTAACAATTTTCACAAAACCATTATTAACATGCAATTGAACTGTTTTATATCTTATCAAGATGTGCTTGCTTCTAGATTTTGCTCCACAGTCTTCTGCCAAGCTCAGGGCAGCAGAGTTGTCACAGGACACCTGAATTGGAAGATCACAGTTTATTTTCAAATCTACCAACAATTGATACATCCATTCAAGTTGAATCATGGTATCATGCAATGCCGCGTATTCAGCTTCACACGAACTCGTGGCTATTAGAGATTGTTTCAATGACTTAAACATAACCACAGCATTGTCCAGCAGCATTGTCCAGCATAATTACCATCCCTGTTGTTGACTTTGCTCCAGGCCGATCCTCCCAGCTTGAATCACAATAAGCATGTAGATTCAGTTCTCCTGAGACTTTCAGATCTAGACTGTAGTCTAGTGTACCTTTAAGATACCTCAGCACCCTCTTTGCTGCTGACCAATCCCTCTGGTAAGG
>NW_015162497.1:23902-24093 GCF_001447785.1 Gekko japonicus
ATTGGAGTTGAGACCACCTTTGCATCTCCCATCTGATACACAGACAGCAACTTCACAATTTTATCCTTTTGACTCAGTTTGTAACATCCATCAGAGTCTTTAGTCACATTTACACCTAAGTAGTTCTTAATGGGACCAAGATGTTTAATCTTGCAGAAGCTTTGAGCTATGCTCTCAAACCACTTCAGTTG
>NW_015162497.1:25426-25646 GCF_001447785.1 Gekko japonicus
AGACAATTTTTAGACACACGACTGCTCACTTTTGCAGCAGGGTATGCATGTGTCTTTACCTGCTTGCACACAGTACAGTTTAGGAATTCAGAGCATGGTAATACTTTTTCCTTTGGTAAAAGGGTTAGTGTTTTACGCAGGCGTTCAAATGAAGGATGACCCAGTCTCCTATGGAGGAGATGAATGCACTTGTCATGCTTACACTTGTTTGTGACTACCT
>NW_015162497.1:25883-59310 GCF_001447785.1 Gekko japonicus
GCTGAGTCGCCTTCTGCTGTTTCTCCGTCACAGCCGTGCCACGCCCTTGTGCCTTGGACTGCCGACGCCTCCTCAGCTCCGGACAGCTCCTCTTGAGGTGTGTAGTCTCTCCACACAAGTAGCACCGTCGCACCTTACTGAGTCGCCTTCTGCTGTTTCTCCGTCACAGCCGTGCCACGCCCTTGTGCCTTGGACTGCCGACGCCTCCTCAGCTCCGGACAGCTCCTCTTGAGGTGTGTAGTCTCTCCACACAAGTAGCACCGTCGCACCTTTAAAGCTACAGGAACGTTGCTCTCCTTGGGGATCGCTCTTTAAGACAAACAGCTGCCTCTCAGAACATCCTTAGCAGGCTCTTTATCTCCTCTCTCCTGTTTGGCAGTCTGCCCAGCACCCAGCTGTGAATCTCTCAGCCGTTGCTCTTCATCCAAGAGACGAGATATCACATACGCAGACGTCAGCTGGGCAGTGTCCAAGGTTTCCAGTGAGGAGATCAAATGGTTATACTCAGAGGGAAGAGAAGACAACAAAATATAAACTCTGTCCAAGTCTTCTATAACTTTGCCCCTCGAGTCCAGCTGAAAATAACAGTCAGCCAAAGCATTTACGTGCTCTTGGACCGGGCTTCCTGGCTTCATTTGCAGCTTGTACAAACGTCTCATTAAAGTAATGAGCGTTCCAGCCGACTCCCGTGCATACACCCCCCGCAGAGCATCCCACGCACCTTTTGCAGACTGCTGGGAACGGACGAACACCAGCTGGGCATCAGACAGGCTGAGTACGATGTTAGCCAGAGCCTTTTCATCTGAAGTTGTGTCTGCCGCAGACATGGGGCTTGCAGGAGGATTGTGCACAAAACGTCAGAGACCTTCCCTCTTCAGGAACATTTCCATTTTTAAACTCCATGAGGAGTAGTTAGAGTCAGTTAGTTTGTCCATGAGGGCTACATTAGACTGCGCCATGGCACCTTCACTGTCTGTAGCAGGAACCACAGGATTTACCTCCACAGGTCTCCTTTCTTCCTCAGTATCCGACAAACTGCTGCCAGTTGATGAGTCAAGGTTGGTGCCTAGCAGCCAGCTTAGAACACCTTCCTCAAAATTTTCCCAATCAGGGTCACTCATCTACTCTCTGCTCCACCATCTGCAATTCCAGCTTAGAGCTTCCACTCACCAGTGCAGTCTACCGCCAGGCTGGGCCCATAACCCTATTGGGTGCAGTAAATAAGAAGCCTGGAGACTGACTGGTGGTAAAGGCAGAAAGTTTATAGTGCAGTAATGGTAACTATATACAGAGAACATACAAACTGTTGCACAGCATAACATACCTCGGGTGGAGAGAGCTATGTCTCCCAATGTGGCTTATCAAGCCTATACATTATATACATCACACAGCCAATGAACATCAGGGCCAGCTAATTACCCACTCCTAACTACCACAAGGAGCAGCACCTGCTTGTTTAACACCTGGCTGCAACAGTGTTAGCCACTTAGCATGACAGCTAAGACTTAGGTACTTTAGATCACTCTGATCTACACATGCATGCAGTGACAGCTTGCTACCTCACTACATCTAGACATATAATCCAATATATATATGTTGTGAAATCACCTTGAGCCAAAAAGAAAGGCAGGGTACAAATATGTGTAATAAGCAAATGAAATCCATTTCTTTCAGCATCGAATTGTTCATGCAAGAAAATGTTTATCAGAACACTTGCAATATCACCTTTAGAATATATGAACATGCATCTGTGTTATACAATATGAGTGTTTTACTAAGCATCTCTGCTGTTAAATGAAAATAGTTATTCAAATACTATCATATTTTGTAATCAGATTGACTGAACAGCTCTGTCGTACTTGCAATCTGCTTTGAGTTCCAGTAAGAAAGGTGGACTATAAGTGAAAATAAATGAATAAATAATATTTATCTGAATGGATTATTGATATTCTTCTCAATGGGCACTAAATGTTCAGCGATCTTCCACCCACCCAGAGCTGTATCCTCCTGTATATATAATCCTGTTTTGGTCATGGACTTCCCTGAACATTCCAACATGCTCCAAAATCTGTTCGCTCTCTGATCTGTCATTCAGAGGGTCTCCCTATGCACTGGCTGCTTTGCCTGAGTCCTGCCTCCAACATTCCTCTCCCCCCCCCCCACAGCCAGTCAGAACACAGAGGTCATTTGCATATGTGGCCTGATTCGCCTTTGCCTCGGAACACAGAGGTCGTTTACATATGCGGCCTCACTGGCCTTTCCCTCTAACATTCTAAACAGTTTGCTGTTGATGTTCTGAGGTGAAATAAATTTCCCCTTAGTGTCTGTTGGGGGAAACCATGGTTGCAAATCTCCAGGTGAGGGCTAAAGATCACTCAGAATTACAACTGCTTTCCAGATGGCAGAGATCAGTTCCCATGGAGAAAATGGTGGGCTCTGTATCCTTATATGATGCTGAGATGGCCCCTGTATGACAGCCAATGTGACGTAGCAGTCATGGCTTCAGCTATTAAAACTGATGTCCAGATGACCCAGATCAGTTCTCTTGGAGACAATGGCTACTTTCGGCAGTAGATTCTATGGCATTATACCTTGCTGAGGTCCCTCCCCACCAAATTAACATAAGCCAACCTCCAGGCGGCACCTGGAGATCTCCAGCTATTAAAACTGATGTCCAGATGACCCAAATCAGTTCTCCATACCCTTGGAACCCAGAAAATGTGGCACAGGAGGAGGTGCTTTTCTACCTTAGCTGTGACTGCATAGCCCCAAATTAACATAAGCCAACCTCCAGGCGGCACCTGGAGATCTCCAGCTATTAAAACTGATGTCCAGGTGATCAAGATCAGTTCTCCTGGAGACAATGGCTGCTTTGGGCAGTGGATTCTATAGCATTATACCCTGCTGAGGTTCCTCCCCACCCTAAACCCTGCCCTCCCCAGGCTCTACCCCTCAAATCTACAGGTATGTTCCAACCCAGAGTTGGCAACCGTGTAATCAGCTATGGAACTACTTTCCAGACCCTTGGAACCCAGAAAACATGGCACAGGAGGAGGTGCTTTTCTACCTTAGCTGCCACTGTATAACACCCCCATCCCCCTCAAAATATAAGTCAGAGGTGGAGAGAACCATATCTGTTACCATGAGGCTGTGCTCCCATTCTACCCACTTGGGGCAGCAAAATGACTTGAGACAGCCCTGCCTTATAGCTAAGCAGAAGGAAAGAAACATGGCTTGCCTCCCTCCCTTTTCCACTTCCCTCTGGCGCCCCACCAGCCAGTCGGGACACTCATCTGGAGCTTCCTTCTAGATCTCATTGTATTTCTTCCCACAACGGGCATTACTTCTAGTTATCCATAAGGCTGACTAGGCTAAAGCCTAGGGCCCCCAAAGGGACAAGGGGCCCATCATTATTATTTTTTTTGCTAAGGCACTGTTATTTTCTCTTCATAGACAGCCTGTAAAGTCACCAGAGGGACCCTGAAATACCTGAAAGCCTAGGGGCCCAGCCATGGGTTAATACGGCCCTCCACCCACCCTCAGTGGTTCTGTTAAGTATTCATAGGGGCTTGCAGTAGATGACCCTCCCAGCTGATGGGAGGGGAAAGAGGGAAGGTTTGTGTGTTGATTTCTTTAAAAGAAAAAGAGAAGGGTGGCAAGGAAACACTGGTTCTGGGAGGAAAGCAAGATACCTTTTTCAATAATATTCACTGGCTCCTCGAGGAAAGGAAAACCCTCTTAAATCCCACTGGTTTATAAAGGAGAGAGATTAATGTTTATTCTTTTATTTTGCCACATGGAAGAAAACCAAAACAATACAAGATAATGCAAGCCAATTCTGGGAAGCAGAAGGACTCTTTATATACTTGAATTCTTGCTCTATTTCAGGGGTGGCCAAACTTGCTTAACGTAAGAGCCACATAGCATAAACATAGATGTTTGAGAGCTGCAAGACATGAACAAATATTACACACACATCTTTATTGGAAAATATGCAAATTTGCTCTATATCACTAAATGAGACTTCCAAAAATAAAAACAAAAGGGGTAAAAATAGATATTGATAATTATATTTATTTGTCCAATGATATTTGCGTGTTTGCTAATGATATTTATTTGTCAAAGAGAAAAAGAGAGCGGTATAAAGAAAGAATAAAAGAGGTGGAAAGAAAGAGAAAGAGAGACAAAGAAAGCAAATAGATGGGGGAGGGAGGGAGGAAGTGAAAGAAAGATGGAAAGAAAGTAAATAGATGCGGGAGAGAAAGAAAGAGAGAGAGAAAGAGAGAAACAAAGAAAGCAAATAGATGAAGGAGGATGGAAGGAAGGAAGAGAAAGAGAAAGGTGGAAAGAATGAAAGAGGTGGAAAGAAAGAAGGAAAGAGAGAGAGAGAAACAGAAACAAAGAAAGCAAATAGATGGAGGAGGGAGGGAGGAAGAGAGAGAGAGAGAGAGAGAGAGAAAGAAAGAAAGAAAGAAAGAAAGAAAGAAAGAAAGAAAAAGAAAGAGAAAGAAAGAAAGAAAGAAAGAAAGAAAGAAAGAAAGAAAGAAAGAAAGAAAGAAAGAAAGAAAGAAAGAAAGAAAGAAAATAGATTTAGGAGGGAGGATGAAAGAGAGAGCAAGGTGGAAAGAAAACAAAGAAATGGGGAGGGAGGGAGAGGTGGAAAGGAAGCAACTTTAACTTTTAATGCATCCTCCCCACCACCCCCCACTCCAGCTGGTTTGGCTTGGAGAAGGGATTTAAAGAGACAAATGCCTTCTCTGAGTCAGCCGGCAAAGGGTTTGAGAATGCATTTAAAGGTAAAGTTGCTTTCTTTTCCTGCTCACCCCCCCCCCATTTCAAGCCTACCCAGGAAGGGGAACACTGACTGGGGAAGGGAAGACTGATCAAGGAGACATGCCTCCCCTTCGCTTCCCCAGCCATCCTGCCGGGAGCCACATAATATGTGCGAAAGAGCTGCATGTGGCTCCCGAGCCACAGTTTGGCCATCCCTGCTGTATTCTTTTTACACATTTTTTATATTACAATTTAATCAATTTTTAAAAGCAGACATTTGAAACCAGGCTGCCCAAAAAAGACGTTAAAGAAGGATAAAATTCATACTAACATAAAAAAGATCACCTGAATTAAAAATTTTGGGGGGAAATTCTGGGAAGACTGAAACAGGGTTCCTTGAACACAAAAAAAGAACTGAACATTTACTGGAATGAAAAGTTAGGAATGAGGAATAATTGTTGTAAAGTGTCTTGCACACAATTATCACAAGAATTAAAGGCAAGGTTACTAATTATAACTTCCAAAGAACCTGGTATTCCACAGCATGACTGTGGTTCTCTAGTTGCTCCAGGTACTTTTTGTCTTCCATTGGTTGTGTTATGCAAGTCCATTTGCTGTCTGGCTCCCTGAAGTCAGAAAATGAGCATGTCTTGGAGATACTGGGCAAGAAACCTTCTGCATGACATGCTGTTTGTATGCAGGAAGTTTTGTACAAGGGAGCATTTAAATGGGTGGTTTTTACCTGCAGTCTGAAGTGATATATTACGCAAGCACGTCAAGTGATTCTGATAATTTTGTAGCTTTGCTCTTTAACTGTGCATATTCTTGATTACACTCTAATTATGATATGTGGTGAACTCCAGTACAAATGTTACAAAGAACTGAGGAAAGAAAATCCATATGGATTCCTTATATGTTAACATCCAGAATAGAACTAACCCATCTGTTTGTGTTGGAGATCCATCAGACCACTCATACGTTGAACAAAAGCAGGTAAGCTCAGATTTATTCAAACATCTGCTTCCCCTCCTTCTTTGCTCTGTCTTAGTTATCCTATTTTTTTTGTAAACTGTCTTGAGTATTTGTTTGAGAAATCAGCATAAAAGTTGTTCAAAGTAAGTAAATAAATGGTTCATTTTCTCTCTCAGTTGTCTTGCACTATTGTGGTAAATTGCTTCAATTTAATAAATCCTGGTTGGATCTAATAATAATTTTCTAATCATGGAAAGCACTTCTATCAGTGGAACAGTAGTGTTCTACCTCTCCCCTCCTCCTGTAACCCACTGAACTTCCCAAAATGCTACTCCTGGTGGACATGGAACACTCAGGAATGGCATGGGGACCTTCAGCAAAAGGAGGAATTGACAAAAATTTACCTCCTGTTTCCACTGATAGAGAATTTCTGCTGAATACAGCCTCTTGTGTTGGACAATAAGGTAAATGAGAATTTAGGGCTTGTCATCATGAATAAGTATGTAAATAACAATTTAAATTGGGACATTAGTGATGGCTGAAATAACTGCTGCTACATCATCTTCTCTCGTATACTTGGATTTTATGGACAGGAGGGATTATTGAAGTGACGTCTTGTGTGCAGGCATCACACAATTTTAAAAATTCAGGTTCAAGCAAAATAGTTCTTACTCATTGCAGTTTTTACATATTACTAATGTACATATGGTCTCCTTTTCTAAAGAACTGAAAATACAGCCTAACAAATTTAATTATACTTGTCCCCAGAATATCAATCCAGATACTACACACAAATGTGTTAATTTCTTGCAAGATGGGCTTTTGAGTTTCATATAAAAATTAATCCATATGAGAATTATTTTAGAATTTGAGTGATTTGGGCTGCAAATCATATGAAAGCTTTTGTGTTTTCCTCAAACATCAGAGTGACTATCAGATCTCAAGACCCCTACATGGTAAAATGTATCATGTAGTGTCTCTGATGTGATGTTTTCCAGAAACACAATTTGTACTCTTTGTACACCATCAAAGAACAACCATAAAACCCCTAGCTGTCCTGTGAGACTAGAAATGTTCATATACATTTTTGATGAGAACTTAGTTGGGATGAACACATTTGTGCAAAATATCTTCTAGTTCATAAGAAAGGTCCAAGGTATCAAAAAGCTGAACTAAGGTGAAGCTAAAGTTTAATCTCCTTTTAGACTGCTTGTGTTTGTTTTAGTTACTGAGAAATCCCCCCAAACCTTTTGTAGTTTTAGTATGCTTAACTTGTTAAATAGTATAGCATACAAATAAAATTCCAGATGTTGCAAATCAAATTAGGACATCTAAGCAAGCATACGAAGCCTATTTCTCACACGTTCTGAGCTGCTTGGGAGCTGCTTCTATCCCACCCAGTGGCACAAATCTGAACACTGAAACTGCATGGGTGGGGCTGATTTTGTGAATCTTCCCTGTTTAATTGGCTCAGTCCACATGGTTTCAATAGTTACACATATAATTACTTTCACACACATTGAACAATGCACTTTCAAATACATTTCAATGTGAAACGGCAAAATCCACTTGCAAATGATTGTTAAAGTGCATTGAAAGTGGATTGAGAGTGCATTATTTAGTATGTGTGAAAGCACCCATATTTGCGAGATAGGGACAATAAGTGAACTAACTTTTACTTTAACTCATGCAGTTGTCTCAGAGACAAACCAAACTCAAGCCCATGAAAGCTTATGCTGTAATAGATTTGTTAAAGTTGATACAACTATTCTTTTGTTTCCCCCTCCAAACACAGATTTTGTAAAAAAATTCTTCCTAGTTCAAGGTCACTCCTGTTTTGTGCTCACCTACCAGGGCAGGAGTTGGGCCTTAAAACATCTGGGCATGTGGACGTCCGGTATCGGTGACTCCTATGGCGGGCACGCTCCTTTGGAGCTTCGATAGGAACGGCCCATGACGTGGCAGATGGGAGAGGTACCGGATGATTCTGGACACCCCCAGAGTCCTTGGAGGGGACTCCCAGCCTGGGGCGCAGGAGGTGCCTCTCCCGAGGCTGCGGCCAAGGGATAAAGGCTCCTCTTTGCCCTGATAGGTCCCACCACCATGAAGCCATCATGGCATCAAGAGGCATACACCAGATGAGTGAACAAGTGATCTAGCAAAAATGTAGTTTTCCCTACCTCCGCAGCCAACATGGAATGAAGCATGAGTGAAATTTCCTTTTAACTGGTTACGCAGCCAAGCACCCATCCGAAGCCCTGATCGGTAATGACGGAGGGAGAGGGAGTCTGCTCACCCCCTCACAACTTTAAACGAACTGTTTAAGCGATAGAGGGGGCTAGGAGATATAGTGATTGTGGATTGAATCAAGTAAAGCACAGATTTAACTAAAGCGACTTTATAAATAAACTTTCAGTGACCTTTAAAAACTTTCTCAAACTGTAAACAATGACTAGTCAGGCAGAAAAGATGGTGATGAGACTGAAGCACTCTCCTGGAACTACAAGATCAGCTCTTCTGGCTTCCAAACTGGAAGTAAATACTGACTTTCCCAATATGTTGGGTACAGCATTGCACCCTCTGTTGGATCAGATGACTAACCTCAATAATAACTTTGAAGAACTCCAAAAACAGTTAAAAGAAACTAATTTAAAAACAGAGGAGACAGCAAAATCAATGAAAAAGGTTGAAGCCAAGACAAAAGCAATTAAGCAATGACTGGGGGTAGTGGAAAAAGAGAGGACCTCTGACAAAGACCATCTTTTAAGACTACAAATGGAAAAATCAGCTTTTGTTCTGAGATTTCAAGATGTGAGAATCTGAAGGAAATTTTAAGTGAAGCATTGGCCCCAATGACAGGTTTAACTGCAGATGTGCTACAAAGCGATATGAATATGATCTATTGGAAGTATCCAGAATTCATCAAGAAAAAAAATCTGCCTGGGGGGTTTATGGTGAGATTCTCAAAAAGATCTCCAAGAGACATGGTGCTCAAGGCCACAAATGGGACAATCCTAAAAATCAAAGATGAAGAAATCAAAGTCTTAAGAGACATACCATTCAAAATAAGAAAGAAGAGGAAACAATACAAAAGCTTAACCAACTTTTTGCGAAAAAATTCCACACCATACAGATGGATTATACCTGAGGGACTTGTCTTCAACTACAAAGATAAAAAAGAAAAGATAGACTCTGTTTTAAAAGTGAAGATATTTTTGGGAATGCAACAAAGTCCAGCGAGTGATAAGAAAACAACAGAGGAACACGACATGGAAGAAGAAAGCAGCATATATGGGTCGGTTGGTTCGGAATCTATGGCGAGTAGTAATCCAGAGGAGGACTCTGAATCAGAAAAAGGGGCTGCGGCACCAAAAGTCCTGAAGATCCAATAGAAATTTGATTTTTAAAAAAACCTAGAGGGAAGAAATTGAAATAACAGAATTTTATAACTTTGAAAGTATAACTGTTTAACCTGTACTTACCTGATTTTAATATACAAATACCAGCTTGTAATAAAAGCTGTAAGAAATAGCTATATTCCACTAACTTTATTATAGGGGGAACTTTAATTAAGCTAATGATTAACCATTTAATATAATCCTTGTGTAGCTTATTTGTTTTAGGCTAATGTTTAGTGTATAGTGTTTGTAGTAAGAAAATAATAAAAAAATATATTTTTAAAAAAAAATCTGGGGATGTGCACTTTGGATTGAAGATAAGTCCAAGGCAGCACATATGGGGACTCAAACCGAATTTCCAGATAGGGTTACAAGTTTTGTCATAATATGAAAAAGTATGATCCAGATGGGCCGCCATGTTGTAGTACAAAATTAGAGTCCAGCGGCACCTTTAAGACCAACAAAGGTTTCTTCAAGGTATGAGCTTTCATGTGCAAGACACACTTTCTCAAATATATTGGAATGGTGTGTAAGGTTCAAACTTATAGACAGGGAAATTAACATGCAACATGATGATGTTTAAGATATGCAAAGTCCAAAATAACAAGCTAAGGTTATTAGGTCAACAGCTATAAAGCAACAAATATGTCCAAATAGCAGATAAATGTCCAAAGGTGTCTTTTCTAATTGTGGGAAGCAAAGTGAGAATCTCCATTCTGTCCTCCCAGGCATGAAGATGACTTAACAGCACTTTTTGAGGTGGATGCAGGGTCTTGTCAGCAAAACATCCCAGTATTCCTGGCATTACATTCAGTATTCTAATATACTATTCTGAAAAAGAAAAACACTAAAATACAGAAGATTTATCGTCCTTCTTGTTGAGAATACATATGTGAGGACTGAATGAGCTAGTACATGTAATGAGATAAGAAACCAATGTCCCTGTTGAGTCCTGGGATATTGGTTTCTTATCTCATTACATATGCTAATTCATTCAGTCCTCACATATGTATTCTCAACAAGAAGGACTATAAATTCTTTTTCAGAATAGTATTTTGTGAAATATTTTGTGAAAAAGTATGCAAACCAAAAACCGGGGAATGGGTGAGAAATGGATTTAAGTCTGCCAAGTGGTGTACTTAGACTATATGGCACCAAAGGCAGATAATTCTTAACACCCCCTCCTGTGTTTTTGTTTTGCTGTCAAGTCACAACTGACTTATCTCAACCCTGTAGGGCTTTCAAGGCAAGAGACGTTTGGAGGTGGTTCGCTATTACTTGCCTCAAGTGTCTGCCCTATTTAGCTTCTGAGATCTGATGAGATCAGGCTATCCCGGGGCTATCCAGGTCAAGGCAAAATTATATGACAAAATTATTTTCAGGAATAATCATAAAATAAATGAATAATAATAATGGCCAGAAAATAGATTCAGATGAATAGTCGTGTTTCTCTGAAGCAGCCGAACAAAGTTTGGTCCTAAAGGTGCCACTGCACCCAAACTGTGTTTCAATGGCCAGAAAAGAAATGCAAACAGTGAAAAAAATATTTTATTTAACTTTGTATATATAATCATGCCAGTAAAAAATTCCAATATGCTATTCCATCATGAGAGCCAGCATAGTGTAGTGGGTAAAGTGTTGGATTAGGATCTGGGAAACCCAGGTTTGAATCCTCACTCATGCCTGGAAGCTTGCTGGGTGACCTTGGGCCAGTCACATTACTGTTTGCCTAGCTCTGACCTGGATAGTGCCAGGATAGCCTGACCTCATGAGATCTCAGAAGCTAAGCAGGCCCAATGTGGTAGCAGGCAATGGCAAACTGCTTGGAGGCAGGCAATGGCAAACCAAAAAAAAATCCATCACACCACTCTGTTCTGAGCAGGTACTTGGGAGGGCTTCTGTTCTCCATTCTGAAGCCCAAGAGCTGACCATACCAAACATCTACAAGACATTTTTGAGAGCTAGGAGTCTGCCTTTGTACTAACTTTTATTAATTAACACTAGCCAAAGCATCACAAAATAGCCCAGACTGGATGTTAAGAAACACACAACCCCAGAAAGAAGGTGCCCCCATCCTCCATTGTTTCTAAAGGATTATTTATTTATTTAACTTTAGACTTTATATCCCGCTCGAACCCTCTTTCTCAGGGGGTCTCAGAGCAGCTTACAAGTGGTGCTAGTCACACAATTTTTCCCTAACTAGGGCCACAAAGTTTGTAGGGGTGGGGTTACCTATCAGCACCCTTGTGGTGGTGGTGGTTGGAATGTTCGTTCTTGGCTCAGCACTCAGTACTTCGCTCGGCTCGGCACTCCGCTCGTTCCCGGCGGGCTCCCATGATTCGGCGGTAGTTCTTCTTTCGGGGTGCACGATTCACGTCTTCTTCTGGTCCCAGCAACATCCTTCCGGCTCCGCTGCGCCAGCGTCCAACGACATCATCATGCGCTCGTCTCAACGGCAGCCGCCTGGATGTTTTCCTCTCTCCTGGCCACCAGGGATCGCCCCGTCGGTCATAGTGGCTTGCTGCTGCTGCCGCCGCCGCCACCGTCTCGCCATGCCACCTCTGATCTCTGGAGCCGATATCTCGTCCGCCGCCGCCGCCGTCGATCACCACATCAGGCAGGGTGCCCCCACCCTACTAAGGGTGGGTACCCATTTATCTACTTGCAACTAATTGCTTTCGAGAGCTCACCTCGACCGCGGTGGTGCTCGAACAGCCATAGTGGCTGCCCGAGCGATGTTACTAAGGCAGGCGTTTTACTGCCTGCGCCACCGCTCCCCACCCCACTGATTAAAGTCAAACCAGAGAATCTCTGCAGTAGAAACTGAGGAGGGGAGGATTTTTGCAAGCCTATCAGAACCAATGCAATGTACAAATTACTCAGCAGTACCAGTGTAATCACAGAGTGCCCAGAAGAACCCAGTGCTATTGTGGAAATGCCAGCTGATGTCAAGCACAGAATCACAGTCCAAGCAAGGGAGAACTGGAAGCCCAGCAGAACCAATGCAAAGTACAGTGCCAAGCAAACCCAGTGCCATTGTAGCAATGCCAGCTGATGTCAAGAACAGAATCACAGTCCAAGCAAGTAGGGGGATGGAAGCCCAGCAGAACCCAGTGTACAGTGCCCAGCAAATGTACAGTGCCCAGCAAACCCAGTGCCTTCTGTTCATAATAGTAACAAAGGTTTGCTACTTTATTTATTTATTTATTTATTTGTTTGATTGATTGATTTGTATCCCACCCTCCCTGTCGTGGCAGGCTCAGGGCAGCTTACACACAATATGTTAAAACAACTAAAAACACAGAATTAAATAAAAGCACAACAATATAATAATCTTAGAGTGCAAGTACATTCATAGATGATGGTGGTATTCCCAGCATCCAAGGTAATCAACTACCACCATAATCTGGGGTTTTGTCAGGCTATTGATGACAATATTTAAATTGATGTTGGTGTTGGGGCCAGGGCCTCAATGTTAGAAGGGGCAGCTCCCTAATTGAAGGTCTGAAGAAAGAGCTCCGTTTTACAGGCCCTGTGGAACTGTAAAAGGTCCTGCAGGGCCCTGATGTCATCTGGGAGCTCATTCCACCAGTGTGGGGCTGCCACTCAGAAGGTCCTGGCCCTCGTCACAGCTAGCCTGGCTTCTTTAGGGCCTGGTAAGGCCAGGCGATTTGGGGACCCTGATCTTAGTGCTCTCTAGGGAACATGTGGGGAAAGGCGGTCCCTTAGGTAAGTAGGTCCCCAGCCATATAGGGCTTTAAAGGTAAGAACCAGCACCTTGAACTGAATTCAGTATGCTATAGGCAGCCAGTGCAATGCTTTCAGTACAGGCTGGATCCCACATAGGGAGACACAGTAGCAACCTGGCCACTGCATTCTGCAGCAGCTGCAGCTTCCGGATTTGGGACAAGGGCAACCCCATGGAGAGAGAATTACAATAATCCAGTCTCGAGATGACTATTGCGTGGATTATAGTTGCCATGTTATTGCGTTCAAGGAAGGGAACCAACTGCCTAATCAGCCACTGATGGTAAAAGGCTGACTTCACAGTGGCTGCTACCTGAGCCTCCATTGTTAAGGAAGCATCCAGGAGCACTCCCAAGCTCCTAACCTCTGGTGCTGGCAACAACAGTGCCCCATTGAAGGTCGGGAGTGGGATCCCTAACCTTGGACTGCTCCGACTCAAGCACAGGACCTCCATTTTAATTGGATTCAATTTCAGTCGACTCAGTCTAAGCCAGCCATCCACAACTTTCAATGCCAGGTCCAGATCTTCTGGACTACAGTCTGACTGGCCATCCAACAGCAGATAGAGCTGGGTGTCATCTGCATATTGGTGACAACTCAGTCCATGACTCCAGGCAATCTGGGCAAGGGGGTGCATATAGATGTTAAATAACATCAGGAAGAGCACTGCTCCTTGGGGCACTCCACAAATCAGCGGGTGCCTTTCGGACAGCTGATCCTCAATGGCCACCCTTTGTCCCTGACCCTGAAGGAACAAAGAGAGCCACTGCAAGGCAAACCCCTGAATCCCAGTGTTGGCGAGGCAGTGGATCAGTAGTTGATGGTCGACCACTAGGGAACAGACCCTCTGAGAGGGACTTGTTAATAATCTCCCTTAGTGCACCTCATAACCCATCACTGCCAGCTTTAATTAGCCATGATGAGCATGGATCCAGGCTACAAGTGGTCAGGCAAACAGATGAGAGCAATTTGTCAATCTCCTCTAGGCTGCGTGGACTGAAATAATCAAAAACTTGACAAGAAGATGTGCATGGAGCCTCAAGTTCCCTTACTGTCGCAACTGTGGCGGGGAGGTCATGGCAGAGTGACAAGACTTTATCTGCAAAATAGCTCACAAAAGCCTCACAGCCAGTCTCCAATTCCTTATCATTTGGTCTGCCCTATGACAGAGTAGTAATACACCAGATTGTTCTAAATAATTGGGCTGAGGTCACACCATTGATTTATACAGGGCCATCATGCTATTGAGCTTACTTAGGAGCCATTCATACCCATGGCTCTCTATCTGAGCCTCAAGCTGTGGGTAGAAAAAGAAAGGGTAGAGCTTGAGTGGTGTCATTCTTCCTCATACAACAGGAAGAGAACAGGGCAAATGGGGCAAGTTCTCTCACACGTGCACAACCTTCCCCACTTTGGGGTACTCTCAGATGAGGAGAACAAGGAATAGAGTGCTGAGGACTGGGGTTTCAGGGTACTTTTGTATACATACAAAAACCTTTCTGTTTAGCTTGGGAAAAGTACACTGAGCTCCAGTCTTTAAATCCCTTATCCCACATACATCCCATTAACACCCTTTGAGCTATACATATTCAAAGAGATAATGACAGTGGTGAGGCAGAAAAGCAACTTCCTCTCTAGCTAGTTGACTTATCAATGTAATGGCACTGTGTAAATAGTTGAGTCCCAGAGGAAACTGCAATGTGTGACAGTGTACTTCTGCAGTGTCTTCAGCAATGTTCCTAACAGTGCAATCATAAAAGCATAAATATTACCGTGATCAGAAAATCTCCACAGGCTCAGAACCAGTGGGTGGAAGTGAAAATGTGCAATATTTTGCTAGCAAGCTGTGTCATTTATCTGTCTCTGCTCAGCCCAAATTTATTTTTGCTTCAGCTGATTTAAAACCCATGTAAAAGTGCTTCTTGAAGGAGATTCATTTCCTTAATTAGAAAGTGAGCAATGGCTGATTGGGAATATTGACAGCTGAAATAATGCAAGACATAAGAATCAGCTTCTAAATTGAAAAGGAGCAGAAGCTGTGCTCTCTGACTGCCTTTGGTTTCAAATATTCTTTCTAATATTTAAAGCTTAGTTAACACCAACTGTGTCACTTTGTGCCTGTATAACCTCTCTGGCTACAAGGCTAAAATCATAACCTAACTTAGAAACACATGTTAAAGAGATCAAAATCTTGGGTCCGTGTAAGTTTAGGAGCTAGTAATAACTTTGAGAATTTTAACAAAAACAAGAAACGGACATGGAGTTCGATCTTACCATCTTTTCTGCTGGGAAAAGAAGCTTGGTCTATTCCGTTCCTAGTAGAATCCCTATCCTACATTCTTTAATCTTAGGAGTCAAAAGTGGGCCAGCCTCCATCTTTTAGCAGTGCGAAACTGGTAGAAGAAGGAGAAGAGTTGGTTTTTATACACTACTTTTCTCTGCCTTAAAGAGTCTCAAAGCGGCTTACAATCTCCTTCCCTTCTTCTCCATACAACAGGCACCTTGTAAGGTAGGTAGGGCTGAGAAAGTTGAGAGAACTCTGACTGGCCCAAGGTCACCCAGCAGGTTTCATGTGGAGAAGTATGGAATTGAACCCAGTTCTTTAGATTAGAAGCTGTTGCTCTTAACCACTACACCACACTGGCTCTCAGGAATCCAACCCATCAAAAAACATGGACCTGCCTCTAAAAATGGTGGCATTTCCCCTTCCCTTACATCTGTAATAATATAGTACATTTTAATTTTTGTCCCAATAGCAGACATACACGTGATGAATAGAAATCCAAAGTTCCAAAAACTCACTTTTAGTTTGGAACTATCTAAAACTAAAATTAACCCAACTGCTAGTTAGCCTTCAGGCCAATTACTTCTCAGCATAAAAAAGCTCTTACCTTTGAGAACAGAAGGATAACCGGCAGTGGTGAAGAGTTGCCAGAAACAAATCCCATATTACCTGATCTGTAAATTAGAAAGCATGTTCAGGAGTATAATTTCTTTCCAAGGAACATGGGATTTTTAGTTTTCCTTGGCCTCCAGAGGAGACTGCAAATTTTTTTACCAAAGCAATGTACTTCCCTTTCTTCTCAATGATCCACTCTGATTTGCTTGAGGAGGAAAACCAACAGGGAAAGGTGGATGCGTCATCAGTCTGGGTTTGTTTTTCTTTTTCTTTTTCCTGTTATGTTGAAGACTGAGCTGTTTCAAGAATTTGACGGAAAAATGTGGAGAGGGAAAAATCAAATGTTTTGTACAGTAAGCCAAAGGAAGATAGGAGTTTGCACATTAATAGTAGCACATGCAAAATACATTAATGAATAAATAAAGCAATTAATATAGACCAATGGGATAAAAAGAACACTGGCAGATTAGGGAGGCAGCAAGTGCCACTTTCAAAATGGCATCAGACTGGGATCAAGCATATATTGGAGGAATCAATCATATATTGCTACCAACACAGGCATACAAAAGTCCCCCTGCAGCTCCTTTCCTTCAAAATCTATTTGTCAAGTAGTAGGTGAAAAGGGGAAGTGAGACCCACTGTGGTTAGAGTGCCAAACAAAGGTCTACAAGATCCGCATCAGAGTCTTCACTCTGCAGCAGAAGCTTGCTGGGTGACTGGGGACCAGTCATGTACTTCCAGGGTCGCCGTGAGAATAAAATAGAGGACAGGAGAATGATGTCAGCTGCTTTTGGTCCCCAGTGGGGTGAAATGACGTAAGAGCAGAGCAGGATGTGAGAAAGATGCACTTTGCTGTTGGCTATCCCACAAACCAAAATTAGTTAACACATGTTTGCACTGGGCTATCTTCCCACCTCAGCCCCACAACACTGGCTGCTGTAGGCAGGGGCAGAGAAGCAGTAAACTCCACTAAAGTGGAGGGTGGGGGGAACCTGGTTTGAGGCTGCCAGTTTTGGTGACAGCTTTGTATTTATTATAGTGTGTATTTCTGCCCTAAATAGTCTTCTGTAGAACAGATGAGACATTTCACATAGGTTTATGACACAGAGCAGCTGTCCAAATTTAGTTTGAGAAATACAAGAAAGAAACACGATAATGCCTACCTGCTGATGTCAAATAGAATTGCGTGGAGGTGTATGTAAATGTACCTTCCTGCCCTAGTCTTTTCTTTCTGCTGAATATCAAAAACTTGCTGCAAGCAATGGGAACATTTGAGCTTCTTTTGAAAAGGTGGAAGAATATTATTTTACCATGGCAAGCAGCAGACAGTATAAATATAGGTATTACTGCTATGTCTCCCTGATAATGTATCTGTGTGATAATTTATCACCATGAGTTCCTGCTGGGGAAGTCTGGATCTTGTGCTTTAAAAGGCCTGTGAATTATATATATTTTTAAAAAGTTCTTTGGTGGATGCAGTTCAGAAACATAGCTTATGCTTACCATTTTTGCAAGATGAAATCCCTGAAGAGTGACAACCATTCACCCATGTATTCTCATCTTACAGTGTCATCCTAAGCAGAATTATACCACTCTCCGTCCATTGACTTCAATGGAATTAGAAGGGTGGAACTCTGCTTAAGATAATACTGGTAGAGGGTAACATCCTTAGATTAAATCAAGTATTTATTTCCTAAAAAGGATCAGTCTACTGCTCAGAATCCAGTACTATAAGAACTCTATCCATAACTATTTTATTGGAAACCTATGGTCTGTGCGCATCAGGTTGCTAACCCTCAGGTGGTGGTGGTGGGGCTAGAGATCTCCTTGAATTACAAGTGATCTCCACACTATAGAGATCAGTTCCCCTAGAGCAAATGGTGCTTTGGAGAGTGGACTCTATGGCATTGTACTGATGCCCCTCCCCACCCCAAACCTTGCACTCCCTAGGCTCTACCTCCAAATTTCCTGGTATTTCATGATCCAAACTTGGCAACCCTATGTGTGATAGACTATTAAAGCCCATCAGTCCATGGACATATCTACATAATTCTTAGGTTGGTAATGGCTTAACATGCTATTGAAGTGGGGATACTAATGTATTCACACTGGTAATTCCTAAAGAACAGCTACAAGAAGGGCTTTTTTTCTGGGGGAACATGCCGGGACAGGGTTCCAGAACCTCTTTGACAGAATTCTTTTTAAAATGTTTAAAAGTCCATGAGTTTTCAGTATACAGTCTGAAAACTTCATTTCCTTTTTGAGAGTTCCGGCACCTCTTTTTCAAACAAACAAACAAAAAACCCTGGCTACAACTTCTGCTTATTCCATCCACATTATGTTATTCCTAAAACCTATGGATTAATTCCTATATTATCTTTTTTCATAGTGTGATGCAGTGGTTGGAGTTCTGTACTAAGAGTGGGGAGGTTCAAATCTTTGCTCACTGTGGAATTCACTGGGTAGCCTTCAGCCAGTCATTCAGCCTGTCTAATTTACCTCACAAAATTCTTGTCAGACTGTCAAAATTATGACAAAACAATCAGTTTCGGGGGGGGGGGGATCAAGGAGGTCTCCACACACAATGCGACATCATGCTTAGAACTCAGGACTATGGTTCACTATTATAAATTGGCAACCATCCTGCTTCATTGAAGGGATGTCACCCCCAGCGATCCCCTATAGCATTGCCAACCTTCTGTTGGGGCCCAGAGATCTCCAGATGACAAAAATCAGTTCCCTGGAGAAAATGGCTTTACTGCGGTCCTTTATCTCCCCAAACCTAGGCTTGCCAGTCCCTAGGATCCGATGGGGGTTCCCCTGGTTTTCAGGGCTTCTGCCTGCTGCAAGCCAGCTGGCCAGTGGGAGAAATCCAACCCCCAAACAGCGGTGTCACTCTGTGATGTCCCCGATGTGATGATGTCATCCAGAAGTTGGGGGCACATTGAGGATGTCCTGGAATGTCCCCCAAATCCCCCCACCAGCATGACAAGGGGATCTCGCAATCCTACCCAAACGACATCAGCTCCAGGCTCCGCCCTCAAATTTCTCAGCTCCCAGGGTGGCATCTCAGCTACAGTAGTAAATGAGTAAGACGGACAGGTATACTATATTGCTGTAAGCTTCTTGTATAGACTGAAGCAGAAACAGGAAGCTTGGGAAGGTGTTCGGTGAAGGGAGTAGGTATGAAATCAGCTTCAGGATAATTTTTCTGGGTGTTTTGTGAGGAAAAGGCTAATGCAGAAGCTTGGCAGCTTTCCCCTCAGACTCCATAAACGGGAGGTTGAGCATGTCTTGTTGGTTTCTTGCTCTTCTGAGAGCAGTCAAAGCTTTTTCCAGGTATGGCTTCCCCACCCTCACATCACCAGTGGCCAATGGTAAAGGAGATGGTAAAACAGAAAGGCTTTGCCCATGAAGTCTCCCATGTAGAGATGGGGAAAAGAATAATGAAAATGAAAACAAAACCTGGTGAGATAAGCCAGGGTTTAATAGACATATGTGGGCCCATTCATTTTTTTCATAAAATAACCACAGTTAAAATGCACCATGGCTCTGCATTGCATCTGAACTGAGCCTCTGAGGGGTTGCTTTTGAGACTATCTAGAAACCTCAGCTGTTTCAGAACACAGTGGCCACATCATTAAGTAGTACCTACCAATTTAAGTATAAAACACCAGTGTTAAAAAAAAATCACTGGCTTCTTGTTTATTTCTGGGCACAATTCAAAGTACTAGTTTTGACAGAAAAGAGTGAAACCACCAAAAGGCTACGTCCTTAATACCAACTCCATATTCAAGCTGGTGGATAAGAATGGAGTTGTCAAAGGCTGCTGTGAGGTCCAATAGTAGCAACAGAGTAGATTGACCCCTGTCAAACTTTAAATAAAGATTGTCGACCAGTACAGCTAAAGCTGTCTCAGTACAAAACTGTTGAATACGAGACTCAACGCAGCTTGTGAACAGCGAATCACAAGTCAGAAGAAATCAAGAACGAGACAAACATACAGAGCAACAGGCTCTCTTTTAAACAGTCCGGGCTTGGATGGCCACGCCCACAAGTCAGATATTAACCAATCACTATTTACGGATAAGGTCCAATCAGAGTGCTTCCCTCCATAACATTGTACAGCTCTGATTGGTGGATTTACAATCCTGTTCCAGAACTCCAGCTAATGCAGAACTTAATACATCACAAAGACCGAGGCCTGAACACAGACAGAAATGGGCCAAAGGCAGATACGTCATCTAGGAACCCTTGGAGATGCTTTTCCATCACACATTCCACCACTTTTCCTAGAACAGGTAATTGGGAGACCACCTTATGAATGAAGAGGATTTGGGGGGGGGGGTTCCCTCCTGCAAAGGCCTAGGGAGAGCCCCCTCTATTAGGGATGAATTGATTATTTCCACTATTGGCTCCAATACCTTTTCCAAGCAAGATTTTATAAGCCAAGATGGCATGAGTCCAGAGCACAAATGGTAGCCCTCACACTCCCTAGGGCTCTGTCAGCATTCATAGTCAGGATCACTCTGAAACCATCAAAAACCAAAGGACAAGGAGGTGCTTTCTGGTATTTCAGGTACCAGATCTGCACTCAAGTTGCCCTCCAAGTCAGAACGGATAAGATTTTATCAGCAAATAACCTTGCAAAAACATTACTGCTGGGGGCCAAATTTTCATTGTCAGTGGGATTAAGTATAATCAAGTTATGAACTACTCTTCATAGGCCTGCAAATGGGCTCTGTAACGTGCTCTCTGTCTAATTCATCCTGAGTCTTCCACCAACATTGCTCTAGTAATCTTTTAGTCATCTTCATGCCATCCAACTCCCTCGTAAACCAAGGAGCTGGGGGCCTCACAGAGTGTGGAAAAGGACAGCAAAGAGCAACTGTGTTTATGTCCCTGGTCAGCCCATCATTCCATGTAGCTACAAGGACTTCCACAAAGACACTGGAGAGGATCTCAAAATTACCCTGAGCCACCTGGAAACCAACAGGATCCTTTAATCTCCAAGGTGGACCATCTGAATTGCAGGGAGGAGGCAGCAAGTTCAACCATGCCTTCAGAAGATAGTGATTTGACCACTACAAGGGCCAGAACTCAGTTGCCTTAATTAGGTCACTAGCAAGCCACTTGGTGCAGAAAATATAGTCCAGCATATGTCCTTTTTCTTGTGCTGGGTCCATTACAATCTGAGACAGATCCATGGTTGTCATGGTGGCCATAAAGTCTGGAGCTTGACCTGACAAGGCAGCCTTGGAATGTATGCTGAACTTCTAAACAGCTTGGGACCTGAACATCTGGCACACGAGCTCCCATATGAACCTGCCCATTTTTAAAGAGCTGCCTCTGAGTATCTGCTCCAGTTATTCCTGGTTTCAAGATCAGTCAAATACTTACTGGAAACAAGGTCATTTCTTCCCCAGAGACACTCATGTGGTATGTAGTTTATTATCCTTTAGGTGCCAGGTAGACTTTATTATTTCTCAGTTCTTTTAATGACTACTGGTGTGGCCCCATTTGCCATGCTGTTAGTGTAGCTACTGTTTATTTATTTATTAACTAGCTTTTATTCTGTATAGGACTGCCAGGAAGGCTCACAACAGAGATTAAAAACAATGCAGCAACAACAAAACAGACGCTTTAGACCCTACAATTCTCTTCAGCTAAGTGTGGAGTCTTGCTCTGGAGGAAAAGGCTCCATTCTTTCTAGCAAGCCTTCCTCCAGATTAAGGATCCTCAGTAGAAGAAAGTCCTAGGGTCCAACTAAGGCCACCAAGCCTCCAGTCAGGGCAGGGGATTCCCCACCCTCCTGCAACAGCAGCTGTGCTGTCACATCACTTCCAGTAAAAAAAATGGAAGGGACATAGGGTAGCTCTAGAAATGCCTGAAAACTGCATCATTTTAACACACAGTTTCCAATGATTCCTAGAGCTACCTATACCACTTCCCTTTTTCACTGGAAGTGATGTGACACCATAGCTGGTGTCACGCCCCCCCCATATCCCTGCCTACAGCCCTCCCACTGGTTGCCAGGCACTTCCCAGCAACCCTAAATCCAACACAATAAAAATAAAGAAAACCAGCAGAGAGAAAAAGGAGAAATATTATAATGTAGCCCTCCCAACCCTGCAGCATTAAAATCAATTATTGATTTATAATAATAACCAACATTAAAATGCAATTGTTCTTCGAGCAATCAAAAGTGTGTTAAATAACAGCTTTAACTAGTGGACAAAAGTTTGGCAAGGCAGTGCAAGACAGCCCTCCACAAATGTGATGCCGCTATCAAAATGGCCTTTTCTTGTGCGACCAGATATCGTTTCTGTGAACGTGAAGCACAAGAAGGACCTGTACAGGTGGCCTCAGTGTCTGGGCAGGTCTATATGGGAGAAGATGGTCCCAGAACAAGTTAGGACCTCAAAGGTATATACGGTTTTGTTGTGATATGATTGTTTTATTCAAATATTGTAAGCTTCATAGGCAGGGGTAATTTCGTAGAAAAAGAGGGGCAGGAGCTCATTAGCATAACTTATTAGCATAATGTATTTGCATATGCCACACCCCCTGACATCACCGGAAGTGTGTCAGAAGGCAACACCCACCATTCAGGCTCCACTGGACTGTTTTGGATTGCTAGCTATTGGGGGGGGGAATGTCGCAGATCTGTCCTCACAGTGGAGGGAGAGCTTGTACCTGAAGGTGGGGGGGCTCTGCAACTTACCTGGCTGCTTCTTGCTCCTCGTGACCCGACTGAGGGCTGCTGGGAGCAGGGGGCGGGGCTTGTTGCAAGTGCTCGCCCCCTGGACTCCTTACTGCCAGAGCTCCGCTCATGTGCGCTCCCGCAGGAAATGACCCCTGTTCATAGGGATCCAGAATTGTATCAGCATCTATCACATGATACCAACATTTTCAGATTACCTCATAAGGTTAAACATTAGCAAGAGAATAAATCTCTGAAGCATTACAGGACTGTATTGGAGGAGTTTGCCATTTGCTTGAAACAGTTATGGTTTGCCAAAGGTGAAGTAAATAAAAAACTGTTTTGTTCCAAAGTTCTGTTAGGTACTAATGCAGCATAATGGTGAGCTATGAGCCTAGAAATTCCTGGCTAGAATCCACAGAAGGTGGTGTGCTTGTTCTGCAAATGCAAGCAGTAACAGCTCTAGGGCATTACGGCAGGAGGCCTTCCTGTCTCATAAGATGCTTCTCCAGAGGACAGCTCTGACTGGGGTCTGGTGCTCCTTGTGGAAAAGAGAACATGAAAAGCCACTTGCGCATGAAGGACTTTTGGCCCCAGAGCCTAGTCCAAATCTTGCCCTGAGCATGAACTCAGTAGGCAGCATTAGCTAAGCCACTATTCTTTCAGACTCAGATAATATTTACAAGGGCTCTGAGCATACTGAGGCACTGTGTAAATGTGAAAGGACCCAGTCCACCCATTCCAACTCCAGCGTGTCCTGCTCAGCATGCAAGAGTTCCATTACCACCTCCCAGTCAGCAACCCTCCCATGCATAGAAGTCGTACTTGAGTGAGGATGTTGTTGGTATTGTTCTTAGTTTTAACCATAATCACCATAGGAGATGTTTGGCAGTTATATGTAGTGTAAAAATATTGGAGGTTAGAATACACAGAAAGTGCAGCAGTGGGATATTCACATAGAGAAGTAAGAAACGTTAGGTCAAGACTTAACGTTTAAAAAAACTGTAATTTTTAGGACTATAAGTTTTTGAAGCCCACATGAAACTACCATGGAGGCTTCTATTGGTTATGCATTGCTTATCTCTTATGTAGTGCAAGGGGATTTCAAAGACTTTAAATGAGATCTTCCTTATACCTTTATATATGTGTAAGGAAACAACTTAAATAAGGCAAATACTGTTTCACATCCTCTATAGCTACAAATACCACAGAGGAGGTGAGACAATAACAAAACATTCCACACAACTACACAGATCACACAGCAGTGCTGATGCTGCAGCTGCTGAACATTCAGACAAGGGCTCCCAATAGGTAAATAATCATACAGCCAAGAATTGTATTATCATCTTCATAAGTTGCTCTTCATTTGCTTCTACTCCTTCTGTGATTTTTTACAGTATTTCTTTTTTTAGATGCAGCACAAAGGATTGGATCCAGGCAGGTTTTCAGTCGAAAAAGGAATGAGCCACGGAAAATGCTACACTGGAGATCAGGGGACCAGCTTGGATAAAAATCATTTGATAAGGAGGGGAACTGGGCAAGATTGCTGGATCCAACCCACAGACTTGGGCTTGGGGAGAATAAAAGGAAAACCAAATGTTCTAGGACCAAGAATGGCAACATGTATTTATGCTGCCTTTTCAGCTAGTTATCTTCATGCTAATCCTGGATATCTGAAGCAAGATCCTTTGCACAAGTTCTTCAACGAAGGCATTGACGGTGCCATCCTAAGCAGAATTCCACCTATGTCCATTGAAATCAATGGTTTTAAAAGGGTATAACTCTGTTTAAGATGGCACTGTAACTGGAAGGCCTTTTTTCAGATCTTGGTAATCCTTTTTAATTCACAATGCAAAGACTGCAGTTTCTTTTTTTTTGTTGTTAAATTTTTATTAAGAAGAGTAAAACAGCATAACAACATATTCAAACACGTCAAAAGAGTAAGACTGCAGTTTCTAAGAGTGTGGAAAGGTCTGCAAGAAAACCCTATATCTCATCCTTTAGCAAATTGTTTCACAACTGTTTGCAGATATTGTTGTGATGGTCTGATGCTGCCACAGTGCCTTCTAAAAAATTTACACTGCCTGCACTTTTTTCAGCCCCATTTTGATGAGCTAATATGCATGTTGACTAAAAGAGCTCCTGTTAAAGCCCCCCTGCTGTGCGCTAACACAATGCATACCCAATTTCAAAATCAGTTGCGGAATTAAAATACTGCTTTTGAAGCCTGTTGCTGTATGTCTACTGAATCTTAAGACTTTTTAAAAGGCCCTTTTCCTGTTCGCTTACCCACAAAGATGTCAAGATTTTTAAAACAGAAACTCTGGAAATATTCTCATGAAAATGTTCTCACCTTTTTGCCCTCAAAACAGTAATGACCAAAAATGGGAGGCCATTTTAACATTACTGAACAATTTAAAAACAAACAAACAAACCTGCCCAGTTTGTCTCAAATATATCTTAGTGGCAACTGAAGAGGTTAAATGTGTTCTCTGATACTCTGTAGGTCCTACATTTTCAAAAATAGTGTCCTCTGTCAGGATGGATATATTGATAAAATGTTTTCAGGCAACAACCCACACATTGACCATGAATGACCTAGCAACAGGAAATCTCCTGGGTGGAGAGGACTATTAAGCTGAGAAATCTGAGTTTCTTTGTCTCACATGTCTCTTTTGCAGATATATATCAAGCTGAAGAAAATAATTGTATACAGTATTGCTTATTTTAGAGTCTGTGCACACTCACCTTAGGGATGCTGTCATAAACACTTTCTCCATATGAAATGACCCATGTCTTGGCCAAAACACCTAGACCTGTGCATTATCACCATGCCATTGTGCTTCTACACACCCCTACCAGATGTTCCTGCCAGGTGTCTGGAGTCATGGAGTCTCCTCAGCATAATGATAATGAGATGTCAGTCTGTGTCAGCACATTTTCTAACTATGTGGTTGAATTTTCCCAATATTTATGTTTAAAAAATCAAAAGAAAGTGAATGGATGACTAATTAGAATTTACTTTTTAAAATCTAATGTTCTATGGTTGTGATGATTTATTTGTTTTAAATATAATTCATTATTTGATATCAGATGTATTGATGGCAGCAGAAATAATAATAGCAAAAATGAGCATAGCTCTAGAATTCCCACTTTTAAGGAATAGATAAAGTCTGGCAAATGCATATATTATCTAAAGTGTGAGGTTTTATGATTAAATGATGGAAGACAGTAGCTTGCTAAGAGTTGGAGTTCATTTATTGAACATTAGAAACAAAACAATAGATAATACTTATTGGTTTTGATGATAGAAATTTGTATTATGATGATGATGTAATGACACATTTCTAGTATTGCTTATATAGTTTATATTGCATAATTTGCATTTTTCATATTATGTAAGTAAACAAATACTTTAAAAGGAGAAAACCAACATGGGTCTCAGGATTTCTGATGCAGAGGATTATAATCTTACAAATGTTAGAATTCATCAGAGACATCCATAGCAGTGGAAGGTGACCTTGAATCCCCCATAAAAGATGAGTATCATCAGCTTGAGTATCCCAGAATGACTTCCTTTCACAATAACAATATAATATAGTCTTCTGATTTCATTCAGCATGGGCTGTTCACAAAATCTTCTGGCTTTCAATGTCCATAAATTGAAAAACTCTTCCATATTACTCAAGGATAAACTAGAGGCAGAGCCTCCTTTTCTCAACAGGTCTATACACTTTTTAAGAGTTTTGATCAATCTTGGAACAGCTTTCCTGTCCTAATCTTTGCTCATGCCTGGATTGTGGTTCTCTTTGCTGGTTTCTGGCAAGTTCATCTAAAGTACTAGTTGGCCCCCTAGCAGAGGTGGAGACAATGGAACATGTTTTTTCCATTGCCTCCTCTATAAACAAAGTCGAGATAAGAACTTTTCCCCCTTGTAGACAGTCCTGTGGTAGAGGCAGACAAGAATTGTTTAAATAAGTTATTAACAGATGAAATTTCAGTTAACACTAAGCTAACTGCTAGATTTTGTGCTCAGGCGATTAAAGTATGCAGTAAATTTCAGTCCTGCCCCTTTGAGCCTTGTCTTAGTTTTCTTCAGGAGGTCTATTATACAGCTCTTGTTCCTCTTAAATACCTTGGTTTAAATTTTTTAAATGATCACTTATGATGCTATGTCATGTATTTTATCATTTATTTTTCTCTTTTTAATATTATATAAATTTAGTTTTTTGTAAAATCTATTATTCCTATATTTTAACTGGAGTTTTTAACTTGTATATTTGAATATCTGAATAATGTTTCTTTTTGTTAGCTGGATCTGGTTGTGGATCATAACATAATAAAATTGAAAGTATTAGCTGTAATGTTAGATCTTGACTTGTATTTGTGTGTGAAAAGTACTGGGTTCACCACATGGAGGACTCAGACAATGACATGCGTTTGCACACGTTTATTGTACTTAACACTGGAACTGCAAAACGGCCCTGCAAGGCCAACTATATACACGCACACCCACAGTCCCACTGGAGGGTTTGAATTTCCTGCCAAAGTTCCTATGGGTTCATGCTGGAGGAACTATTGTCTGTAGGAGCTAAGCTCTTGGCTGTAGCCGTGAACCCCTGGTGGCAGTCCATGTACATAACAATGTGTTTGTGTTTTAAGGAGACAGTTCGATGCAGTGGTTAGTGTTAAACTGGGATCTCTGAGATCAAGCTTCAAAACCTCCACACTGCCATGAATCTCACTGAATGACCTTGGGCCAGTCATTATCTCAGCCTAACCTTCCTCAAAGAGCTACTGTGAAGATAAAATGGGGAATGGATAACTATGTATACTGCTGTCAGCGTCTTGACAGAAGGCAAGAATAAAAATGTACCAGAGAGATATCCCTTTTGCTGGAACTAGTTATGGGAAAACTTCCCAATATTCAATATGAAACTGCTCACATTTAGATGAACATCTAAACACTGTTAAACATTCAAAAATTCTTTTAAAAAATCCTTTACAAATGTTCAATAGTATGCTCACAAAATATGTGTATCCATGTGTGCATGCAGACACATATGCAGGTGCTCATCCCTTCCTACCCTCTTACTTCTCCCTCTCCAAGCCACGACCCTTATCTGATCAAGGGGAGGCTAAGCAGGGTTCTGTCTTACCTGTCAGTTATGGTTCCCAGACTTTCCTATTGTGATTTCCAACTGGGGTTGATGGGAACTGTAGTTTTTGTAGTCACCAAAATTGAGTTGTAAAGCCATTAAAACTTCAATTACCATCGATACCAGCAATCCAGCTGGCTGCCTATGGGATAATGACTGGCATCAACCTTCAGATACACTCAGAATACTGCTTATGTTAAATTGCAAACAAATCAAGAATGTAAGAATATGTGATTCTCAGTTTGAAAGAAAATGGACATTGAAGCAGCATGTTAAATTTTTGAACAGGTTATTTGCAAGGTTTGGAACATCACTGGCATCCTACCACACAGAGTGAAGTCTGAAATTTTCCTCCAACCTAAGGAGACTTCCTTCAAGTTGTGACTTCTACCAGTGGACAGACCACTTTAGTTGGAGAAATGCTTTTTAGGCTGGAGGAAGATTTCAAACGCTGCTGAACATAGTAATAGTATCCATTCTACTATGTATAATCAGGTCAAGCAGACTAGTTGGATAAATTTTATTTATTTATTTCATTTATATGCAACATTTCTGCTCAATAGGGACCCAAAGCAGATATATCTATATATGTATATATACAGTAGCCGCATGTGTGTTTGGTCCATCTTTTTAGATAACTAAATTCAATCTGAGATCTCTACTTTCTTAATTGATTATTGTTCTTTGTAGTTAAGGTTATCTTAGTATCCTCTGACTTGATAAAAACATGTCAGATAAGTTATGATCTACATATATGTCTTTTTAACATGCATCAACCTAACTTACCGGAGTAAAGTGGGTGGGTGTTTAAATTTTCTTTTTTTCTTTACTATATTTATAGACTTGCCATTCAGACATAATGGGTCTCAAAGTGGTTTACAAGAAAAATAAATTGAAGCAATTCACAATTAAAATAGTTACGATAATAAAATGCATCTGTTCAGTCAGCAAAAGGAGTTGCTGAATGACTGTGTGATGGCGGGACCTTTCCTTCATTATATGTACCACTGCTGCTGTTTTATTGTTTCACAGGGTCCATAATAAGTCTGGGAGAAATAGCTTCCCTTTCCCAGAAATGAAATTTGTTGCATAGAAGAGCATCAAGCAGCAATTGATCTTCCAAGGGGTGGGGTCTTTCCTTATCAATTTCCCTTGAATTTGTCAGCATGGTTTGTTAAAAGCTATTCCTGTTGTTGACCTGTGGTCTGAACCTAGAACCACAATTATAAAAAGAAACTAATTGCATACCAATAAAGATGGCTTGATGGCTAACTAAAATATAGCACTAGTTGTATTTCTGTATACAGAGTTGGATTCTGCTGATGTATGAGTGGAAGAAGCTTGTAATAGAGAACATTGGAGAGTGATTAAAACGTGGAATTCACTAGCAGAGGATGGAGTGATGGCCACAGGAATAAACAGCTTTAAAAGGGGATTAGATAGATTCACGGAAGATAGTTCTATCAGTGTCTACCAGCCATGGTGACTGAGGGGAATCTCCACATTGGCCCCTATGGACCATTGTTGGCCCTCCAGAGGAACTGGTTGACCACTGTGTGAGACATGATACTGAACTAAATTGTCCACTGGTCTGATCCAGCAGAGCTCTTATGATCTTAACATTCCCTTCCTTCCCTTAGCAGCCCACTGCAAATGCTAAAAACTTTCTGTTGAGGGTCAAGAGGGCCTCAAAAAGCAAAATGCATGTGAGGCTGCAGATGAGAAGGCATATCTGTGCCCTCTTCATTCTTCTACAGGAAGAAATCATTGGCAGAACAGGGGTGCAATTTTGTTTGATTTCTCCTTCTCAAACCAGCCTATACACAATGCAGTTTGCTTACAAGGATTTTCCAGCTTTCAGATGGATTTTGAAGGAATACAAGGGGCTGCTGGAGGAATGAGAAGACAGAGCAGACCGTGTCTATGATCTCTTGTGTCCATGCTTATGTAGTATCCACTCCATAGTATTTGAATAGCCTGGAATTAACCTTTATGGTACTGCATTGTATTTCTTCAGCATCTACCAAAGTATTTAAGATATTTCTAGGGTTATACTTCTCCCAACCATCCAGATGGTTCTTATTCTTGACAGAATCTTTGTTCTATCTGGCCTGGAATCAGCTGTTTGTGGAAATAGTCTTCACACAGCAAGGCTATGTATCACTAAGAAAGGAAGAACTCCTTTGCAGCTTCTACACTTAAAACACCTTCCTTTCAATGAGCTAAATAAGTTCTCTGTTTTTTACAAAGTGATTTTTTTCCAGATCTCCCATATGTTTCTTTTCCTCTCCTTTATAATAACAAATTATCTGCTGCTTCTTACACTGATTCAGTGGTCACCATAGACTTAGTGGACTACAGAGGGCTATAGTTCAGGGTCTCTTGCCTTCTCTGTGCATACATCAACAACATTAATGTTGTTTTTGTTACTTGTTGTTGGACACAAAGCAACTTTAAATCCTTTAGGTTGCTAGTGAAAATCTCTTGGCTAAAGAATCCAGCCTTGCCTCCAAGTCTCTTCCAACTTACGGTGACCCTATGATTAATGACCTCCAAAACATCGTATCATTAACAGCCTTGATCAGGTCTTGCAAACTGAGGGCCATGGCTTCCTTGATTGAGTTAATCCATCTCATGTTGAGTCTTTCTCTTTTCCTGCTGCCTTCAACTTTTCTTAGCATTAATGTCTTTTCCGGAGAGTCTTATTTTCTTATTATGTGACCAAAGTACGAGGGCATCAGGTTAGCCATTTTAGCTTTTAGGGAGAGGTCACGAGTGATTTGATCTAGAACCCACTTATTTGTCTTTTTGATGGTTCACGGTATCCATAAAACTCTCCTTATTTCAAATGAATAAACTTTTTTCTGTCAACTTTCTTGGGTCAGTGTGATGTAGTAGTTAAAGTGTCACACTAGGATCTGGGGGATCCAGGTTTCAATCCCCACTTGTGCCATGGAAGCTGCCTGGATGACTATGGGCCAGTCAAACACTCTCAACCTAACCTACTTCACAGGGTTATTTGTGAGGAGAAAATGGAGGAAAGGATAATGATGTAAGCCACTATGGTACTTCACTGTGGTGAAGGGCAGGATATAAATAAAGAAAAAATTGCCCAACTTTCACACCCATACACAGTAAGGGGAAATACTATGACATAAATTAACTTGACCTTGGTTGCCAGTGAAACACCGTTGCACTTAATAATCTTTTTGCGCTCCTTCATGACTGCCCTTCCCAGTCTCAAACTCCTGATGTCTTGGTTGCAGTCTCCTTTTTGCTTGATGATGGAACCAAGGAATTGAAAATCTTGAACAATTTATATATTTCTTCATCGTCAACCTTAAAGATGTGTAATTCCCCAGTAGTCATTACTTTGGTCTTCTTGATGCTGAGCTGTAATCCTGCTTTGGCAGTTTCTGCTTTAGCCTTCATCAGTAGTCTCCACTATTTTCTGCCAGTAATGTGGTGTCATCAGCATATTTCAAACTGTTGATGTTCCTTCCGCCAATTTTCACTCCAACATAAGCTAGTAGGAGAGGATAATCTTGGGGAATATTCTGTCAGCTGTTAATATCTATTTACATACTAACAGAGGACACAAGTTGGGTTTGGGGTCACCACCCTATGTTGTCAGATGTCATATGCAGGTTTTGCCCAATTCAATAGCATTAGAACCACAACATGCTTGCAGAAAGAGCATCAACTCCCTTCCCCTATTTTCCTGAGCTGAAATGGTTCCGGGGCTGCTATCTGACCCATTAGGGAAACCCGTATGTTCCCTGGGACACATGTTATTTTCCCCAGTAAGCCAAATGGTACCTCTCTGGAGCTATTTCAGGCAAGAAAAATTGTATGTGTGTTTGTGGGGAGAACTGTAACCCCTTCTCCACATGTTCTGTGGTATCAATCTGAATCAGGCACCATGCATGTAGGAACTGAGGAAAACTTGCACTTCACAGCTGTTAAAAAGGATGGGGACCCAAGACCTGACCTGTGTGGATTCTGTTCCCCTTTCTGATGCAGATATTTAAACCTTGGTGTGGCCAGATGTGTGAGCCTAAGGAGCCCATGACTTCTGACCTGGAGTGAGCCTTCCCTCTGGAAATAGATCAGGATGTAGTATATTATATAATTTTTTTGTATTTAAATTGTATTTTAAACCACTTTGGATCCCCACTGGAGAGAAAAGCAGGGCAAAAATAAAATTAAAAGCAACCTTTCTTCTTCCATCTTCCAGACATGGGGAAACTGGGTATGTCAGGATTTTACTTAGACACATTTTCCCCCTCTTGAAACTGTAGACTTTATGTTTAGCAGCAGTATACCTTTGAATGCCAGAGACTGGCAACAAACAGTGGGAGAGGGCTACTATATTCATGCCTTGGTTATGGACTTCATAATGGTTAAGACTTGACTAGCATAGCTGTAGTTTGCCAGTTGTCTCTGTAAATACAGATAAGTGCCTTATTAACAACAATACAAAACTGATATTGGACCTGGGCTGCATCAGTGCTTTAAGAAGACGTAGAAAAGACAATTACATGCTGAGCAGATGTAGCCAGCATTTTATAAATATTCTTTACCACTTGCCCCTGCTCAACCCCTGTCTTAACATATGAGATTAGTTCAATTGACACAACACCAGTCTGTGGCTGATAACAATTTGTGCCCCTGTTTGCTTTCTATCTTGTCCATTTAGCTCGCTGCTGCATGTCATAGATGCTATCTCTTGGTATAGATTTCTACAGGATATAGCAAAATGGGAATATCAGGGTTTAACAATGACACAAGCGGCAAATCTTAATGTAGACATCTACTCTTTCCTTTTCATCATTGCTCAGATCAAACAGCTCCAGGAAAGCACACATACCAAGTTTCCAAATTTATTTTGATTTTACTTGTATTTATGATCCAAGTCATACTTCAAAGATAGTCCCTTAGTTGTCTCACTCTTTTGAAAAAAACCAACAACAACACCAGGGAGGGAGATGGGGGAATAAACAGAGTGTGCAAGGTAGAGAGGATATATTTGTGTTTTTGTGTGTATCATAAAATGAAGCCAATGAATTCCAGAATAGTACAGCATGAGACGGTATACTAACATGATTTTCTTATTGACATATAATAATTGTTAATAACCTGGTTTATGATCCTGAAAAAAATTACATTTCTGAATTTTCTTTTGGAGCAGCAAATGGATGTCTTTACCTTTAATACTGAAAGGCCTTCAACTATAACCTATCATTATCTGAACAAAGTTTATCTCTTATTCATAAGCTGCAGAGGGATATTTTCACCAACTCCTTTAAGGTTGTCATTTTCTTTCTCTCCTCATTATTGCAATTGTTTCTTAGAAACAGAATGTTCTTTCTTAGCACATTTTTGTTATATTCTCCAACTGAAAAATACACATATTTATCTTTGTTTTAGAGACACAGTTAATTTCAGTAATTTTATTTTTTGCTTGTGCAATAATAACAGCCTGTATTCAGTAATCTCTGCATAGAACACAGAGTTGTCTTGTCTGTATTACTCTGTATCCCATTCCAAAAAATCATTCACAGCATTTTGGGATTCTGCTTCTCCCTGTTTCACAAACATAGGTCTGCTGAGGTGAAGTTGCAATCTTATTATTCCCTTGCCCTGTTTTACTCCAGCCATCCAAGCCAGGAATGGTCAGGGTCAGAAAGGACTTCAGGAAAGAAGAAGAAGAAGAAGAAGAAGAAGAAGAAGAAGAAGAAGAAGAAGAAGAAGAAGAAGAAGAAGAAGAAGAAGA
>NW_015162497.1:59382-80594 GCF_001447785.1 Gekko japonicus
GGAGGAGGAGGAGGAGGAGGAGGAGGAGGAGGAGGAGATTGGATTTATACCCCGCCCTTCACTTGGAGTCTCAGAGCGGCTTACAACCTCCTTTCCCTTCCCCTCCCCACAACAGACACCCTGTGAGGGGTGGGCGGGGCTGAGAGAACTCTGACACAAACTGCTCTTTTTCAAGGACAGCTGTGCCGGAGCTTGTGACTGACCCAAGGTCACATCAGCAGGTGCGAGTGGAGGAGTGGGGAATCAAACCCGGTTCTCCCAGATTAGAGTCCGCACACTTAACCACTACACCAAACTGGCTGTGAGAAAACTCTGTGTGCCCTCTGCTCACTGATACTGGAATACAAGCCAAACACATGGCTGTGAGATGCATTCTGGGAAGAATGTGAGGAGGTGGTCAAAGGAATATTTTGTGTTTCTCAGAGCTACACAAATAAACATTTGTTGATGGTAGCAGGTAAAGCCATGGGTGTATCACCATCTGTTATTATAAAGTCTTATGATAAGAATTTACACGGACAAGCCCTTGAATAGTTATTCTGTGGCTCATAAAATATCAGTTCCATGACAAAAAGTGATCATACATACTAAAAATAAAGGAATGCAAACAACCAGCAATTTATAGAACACCTACCATTCCTTCATAGGTTAGAATATATTTTAGGGAACTATATGAGAAAGAGAAAAGTAAAGGTCTGCGGACTGAGATAGGAAACACAAAGGGGTGGTAACCAATGCTCCCTCTAAGCTCTGGAGTCTTCTGAACAAAAATTCTACTTTGCGAGCTACTGGCATTAAAGTTGTGAGCGAGTGATTTGGCTACTGCATAAATTGGTTTGCTCTGGAGCCATCCTTACTGAGCCGAGACAAAAATGTGTGAGACAGAGGCTAAAAAACTGTGAACTAGCTCACACTAACACGGCTTAGAGGGAACAATGGTAACCATGAAGAGTAGCTGGAAGGAAAAGTGGCAGAAGGGCATCAGGAGCAAAGGGGGAGACAAGTGCACACATAGTATAAATAGTACAAGAGGTATGGGGGAGAGAAAGAGAAACAGGTTGCTTACCTGTAACTGATGATCTTCGAGTGGTCTCTGTGCAGTACCACACATGGGTTAGGTGTCTGTGTATGATCTTGTCAGAGAACTTTCCAGAGCTTGCCTCAGAGTCAGTTTGGTGGGCTCCCTTCCCCTTCTGGGGAGCAGGCACGTGCTGCACATGCTTGGAGCGAGGGAGAGAGCTGCCTCCCACTCAGTTCCTTCAACCACTACTGGTAAGTCTCAACAAAAATAAGATAAGTGATCAAGAGATGCCAGCAGTGGGGAAGGCTGGGTGGTACTGCACTCAAAGATCATCAGTTACAGGTAAGCAACCTGTTTATCTTCGTCATGGTCTCTGTGCAGTCCCACACATGGGTGACTGAAGAGCTGAACCAGGCGAAGGCGGAAGCTGGCAGCTAGAAGAGAATAAAAATCAATTAGAATGTAATTGCAGTGTTGATACACAGGACTTACCTGATAACAGTGAAGATTCAAGTAAAGATAGATCAGAGCACTGCTTGGCCAAAGTTGGCATCCCGTCGAGCCTGAACGTCCAAACGCATAGTGGGACACAAAGGTGGAGGATGAGGACCACATGGCAGCTGCACAGATGTCCTCCAGCAGGATACCAGCCAAGAAAGCTGTTGATGTCGATACTGCTCTGGTGGAGTGAGCAACAAGACAGGTAGGTAAGGGCTGCTTTGTGAGTTCATGGCAAAGGGCAATAGTAGATGTCACCCACTTTGATAACCTTTGGGAAGATATGGTATGTACCTTCCGAGGTGTGCCATAAGCAATAAAAAGGCATTCTGATTTTCAGAACAGTTTAGTATGGTGAAGATAAAAGAAGAGTGCTCGGTGCACATCTAGCGAATGTAGTGTTCTTTGAGCCTCATCCATAGGGTGTGGGAAGAAGACTGGCAATGTAGAAGACTTTGAGAGGTGAAAGACGGAGAGGAATGCCAGATCTGGTTGTAGGACGACTTTATCTTTGTGAAATACTGTATAGGGAGGATCGACCCAAAAGGCAGCCAGCTCTCCAACTCGATGGGCTGACGTGATCGCTACAAAAAACGCTGTTTCCCAACATAATAGGAAGCAATCGCTTCAAAGGGATGGCACATCAGTTGAGCAAGGACCAAAGAAAGGGACCAAGGAGGTACCAGTGGCTTGTGAGGTGGGCACATGGGCAGAAGACCTTTCAAGAAAGACTTAGTGAGACAATGGGAAAAGACAGAAGATGTCTCTTTAAAGGAATGGTGGGTGGAGATAGTCACAAGGTGAACCTTTTAGGAAGAATAGGATAATCCAGCATTCTTCAAGAAGACGATATACGAGAAGATATTGGACAATGAGGACGTGGGAGGCTCAAATGAATTATCACAGGCATGTTTGATGAAACGAGACCACTTAGCTCAATAAAATAGATGATTTGAAGGTTTGTGGGCATTCAGCAGTATCTCAGCGACGGGAGGAGGAAAGGCTGCTGCAAAATCCTCCAAGCTGTAAAAAGTAGGATCGTGGTGATGAATTTGGCCATGATCCCAAGAGAAGAGATCCAAAGCTCGGGACAGATATAGGAAAACTCTGTGAGACAGCCAAAGTAGGTACGGAAACCAGGCTTGATGAGGCCACCAGGGTGTGATCAAGATGCAACAGGTGCAATCCATTACAATCTTTTGCAGTACCCTGGGAATAAGGGAATGGAGGGAAGAAATAGAAAAGGCAACCTGTCCATGTGTGCAGCAAAGCATCTCCCAGAGACCGGCCCATCAGATGACCCCAACTGAAGAAGAGGGGACATCGGGCATTGTCTGGTGTTGCAAAGCCAACCAAAAGTCTGGAAAACTGCACTCAGATATTTCGGGTGCAGGGACCACTTGGTTTCTTGTGCAGTGGAGCGGCTGAGAAGATCCACTTCAGTGTTAAGGATTCCAGGCAAATGAACAGCTGATAGATCAATGGAATGGAGAAGGCACCAGTGCCAGAGGTCGATGACAAGACAACATAGTCAAGGTGAGGCGGTTCTGCCCTGTTTGTTTATATAAAACACAGTTGCCACATTGTCTGAAGCGACCAACATTTTCCCCCGATACAGCAGGGAGAAATGATTTCAGAGCTCGATGCACGGTGATCAGCTCCAAGCAATTGATGTGGAGAGAGGCTTCTCGATGCAACCAGGTTCCTTTCGCAGTTAGCTTCCCGCACTGGGCTCCCCAACCCCAGAGGGAGGCATTGGTGGAAAGAAGAACCTTTGGAACTGGATGCCGAAAGGGCATGCTGTGAAGGAGGTGCGCTGGGTTCGACCACCATGTAAGTGTGCAAAGGATGTGTGATGGGATATGCAGAAAGCAGTCTAGAGGATCGTGTTGAAGATTGAAAGTGCGACGAAACCAGAGTTCAAGGCTTCACATACGGAGCCGTGCACAGGGAACTATAAAGACTGTTGATGCAAAAAACCCCTAGAAGTTTCATGATGGATCGGGCTGTTTGGGTAGGGCGTTGGAGGAAAGCCGCAGTAAGCATGATGATCACTTGTGCATGGGATGGCAGAAGAAATGCCATCTCCCATCTTGTGTCGAGGCATGCTCTGAGGAATTGCATCGACTGGGCGGGTTCTAGAATGTACTTTTGAGGATTGACACAAAGTCCCAAGACACGAAGGAGAGTAAGACTGGTGCAGAGATCCTTGAGGAGTTAAGGCTTCAAGTGGTCTACCAAAAGCCAATCGTCTATGTAGGGGTAAAGGACAATTCCACGTTTGTGTAGTTCTGCAGTGACAATGGCCATAGTCTTGGTGGACACTTGAGAAGCAGTGGAGAGGCCGAATGAAAGGACTTGGTACTAGTAGTGTTGCCCTCCAATGGCAAATCGTAGAAACCTCCTGTGTTGTGGCCGAGTGGTGATATGAAAGTATGCATCTTGGAGATCTATTGACACCAACCAACTGTCTTTGAGGAGCTAAGTGCTGCCAAATAGCTTTGTGGCTGTGGAATAGCTGCCGTGGTGCAGGTTCATTTCTCTGCAGTGTCCACTTTTACATCTACATAGTACATGAAACTGATTCTCGCTCAGGGAGATAATGGTAAGGTTAGGTAATCAAATTATATGCACAGGGGATGGGGAGAACTGCAGCTCCTGTAAGACACCAATAATATGTACTTAAATGAAAACTAAATGTTCAGCCTGAAAAAAATCAGTGTTTATTTATAAATAACCAAATGATTTGCTTGTTCTTTAGTTGAACAATTGTTTGTGGAGTGATGCACACTGATGGTAATTGTACCACAGTTTGAATACATGTAAAGTAACTGGGAGGAGCTGCGGTGGCTCAAGTGGTTAAGACGCTGAACTGCAGGCTGTGGAAGGTCGGTAGTTTTGCAGTTTGAGACCCGGGTGCCGCATGACGGAGTGAGCTCCCGTCTCTAGTTCCAGCTCCTGCCAACCTAGCAGTTCGAAAGCAAGAAATTGCAAGTAGATAAATAGGTACCACTTTGGTGGGAAGGTAACAGCGTTCCGTACGCCTTGGTGTTTAGTCATGCCAGCCACATGAACACGGAAACGTCTTCGGACAGCGCTGGCTCTTCAGCTTTGAAACGGAGATGAGCACCGCAACCCTAGAGTCGGATTCGACTGGCTTTCGAGCAAGGGAACCTTTACCTTTAAAGTAACTGGGCAACTGCTCACAAACTGCCCAATGAAAATTGGCTCCCCACTTGTGACTGAGCTTGAATAGTCATTATTGCTTCGAGGGACATTGATCAACCTATTCATACAGGCAATCGCAGTTTTCAGAGTGTTTCTATTGCAAAACAGAAGCTTACAGACAACCATTCTTGTGTTTTTAAGGCTTTATAGGAAGCAAAGTCTCCTTTGGTATTATGCTGTACATTTATTAGTCAGCGGTTCACAGGCCTTATTATGAAATGACTGTCACTTTTTCTCACGCTAATCACATGACATTTACAAATGTTATCATGTTATCAGGCCAGTACAGACCTGAGTTTTTGTGTTGCTTGTCTGAAACATATTTGTTATATGTGTGTGTGTGTGTGTATGTGTGTGTGTGTATATATATATATTCATTCATTCATTCATATATATTCCTTATGAGCCTCAGGGGGAAAAAATCTTTATTTGGTTTATTAACAAGAAGTCCAATGACATTTAGAGTCCAACAGGAAAGGGGAAGGTTTTTTAAATTTAATAATGGACTAGATGTGAAAAAAATAATCTCAAGCATTCATAGCAGATAATAAAAACTTATGTTTTAACACAATACTTCAAATACTAGAACACTGAGTTAGATGTCTCTTTGGAATCTTAATCATTTCAGAAAATAATTTCCAGCCCTTGAACTATAGAACTTCAGGCCTTTCTTGTACTGTTTTTTAACATTAATTTTTTTCTTTAACTTTCTAACCCAAGGTGTTAATTTACAATTATAATTATAAGAGCACCATTTGTGAATTACCTCATTATTTCCATTTTAAAGCTCCCTAATTTCAGACTATGCTAACTCAGTCATATAAAAAAATGCTCTGGGCTCAGACACTGTGTAGAGGGGCTTAACCCTCAAGCATTTCTTCCTCTAAGGAGGAAAGAAGTTCAGCTGCCTTTAGCACAGGAGCTAAAAACAAATTACTAGTTTAAGATGCTATTTCACACTTCTTGGAATGTGCAAAAGAAAATTTTGTTTTTAACCTTTAGTTCATGGTCAAATCTCACAGTCTTTAATTCAGACAAAACTCCTGCTGATTTCAACCATAGTTGTGCTAAGATAATGAACAGAGGATCAAAGGATGTATACAGAGCATTTCTGGGAATGTCATTGGCCAGATTCCCAGCTGGAGTAAATGGGTGTAAATCTTCTATATACAGTCAACTGATGATCAACAACAGAGATTGCTTTTCAGACTAAAACTGGACTTACTTGGCAGTATACAACATATTTGCCATGAACTCACTGAACAAGGGTCCCTGCCACACGGCAGGGAAAACGACGGTCGATCTGCGGCAAATGTAAGCCGCAGCAAAGTTGAGACGAGGCGGCGGGATCTCACAGATCCCCCGAGCCGCGGTGCGTTGCTCCCCGGCACGATCAGATGCCGGGGAGAAAGCGACGGTGCGAAGGGGAGCCTGGCGAACTGCGCATGCTCACACATGCGCAGTTCAGCCAGGAGCCGGGGATGCACCGGCGCAAGGACGCGCCGGCGATCCCACGGCCAGTGTTGCTGCGGCCCGTCGAAAAGAACCACCTCGGGAGGTGGTTCTTTTTTGGAGCGGATCAACGCCGGAAGGGACAGCTCAGGGACGGAGACGGTAAGCTCCCCAGATGCTGATGTGGGATCGCACCCGTTTGCTCCGCCCCCGTTCCGTCCCGCTCCCGGCCCAAACGGCCTCGTATGGACAGGACCAAGGTCAAAAATCTCTTAGGTTAAATTCATGATCTCCTAAAGGCCAACAGGTTGATCTATTTAATGTTGCTGTAAAGACAAATTTAGACAAATTAAGATAAGGACTTGAAGTCTATGCAGCAAGAGCAGAGATGCGCAGCATAAATGACAATTGTCCTGTTTCTGCTGTAGTCTTCTATACCTGCCCATTCCAATGGGATTTGCTCTTGTTGGGGTCCATAGTATTACAACCATTGTGGGTTGACCTTGGCAAGTTGAAAGCCCTCAATTTCTTCACAGTCAAAAACGTTTCTATACAATTACTACCTTTATGTAGACAAAAGAGGAACATTCCATCTTGTGTGATGATGAGCACACAATAAGGAAGGCAAAATGGTATTTTAGTTTCCTGCAGCAAAAATGACATAATTGCAAAAGTACGTAAGTGTCCCAGTATAGCAGCAACTAGTTTTTTTGGATAAAGAGCATAATAAAGCATATTTCATAGAATTGTAAACAGTTTGATATCAAGTACAGAAACAAGTCAGTCTAGTGTTTAAAAGTAAATATACAGATATGAAAGGTAGTTCAAGATTGCACATTTAATTAACTGTGGTGGTTCTACGCATATATCTTTACTGCTGTATGCTGATGATGCAGTCCTTTTGTTATCAACTCATTTGGGGTTAAAGCGTTTACTGGATCGCTGCTATGAATATTGTGCTGCCAACTACCTGGAGTTAAATTATGAGAAGTCCAAAGTAGTGGTCTTTTCCAACTCCTGGAAGTTTCATGACTGGAAAATCAATGGCTTCCTAGCCGCGGCGTCCTTGGGCTCCCGCCCGCCCGGCATAGGCTCTGACAGGGTCAGGAGGCCGTCCTCATTCTGCGTGGGATCCATGGTAAGGAAGCACGCTTGTTCTATGCAGCCTATGGGGAGGTGCTGCAGCATAGGAATCCTCAGATGTAGAGGTAAAGGGAAGGAGGTAGGTATCAAAATGGATAGGTTTAAAGTAAGTTAGGATAGAAAACAGTAAGATAGATGAGCCAGGGGTGACTCCCACCACGGGAAACAGGAAGTTTGAATTGTTCCTGCCTCCCTGAATGGTGAATGGAAATCACCCACAAGATGGCCTCTGCCTCAGGGGAGAACGACCATTGGTTACTCACTGTGAAGGGTCCTTCTCCTCTGAGGCTTGGAGGACATCTTGTGGGTGATTCCCAACCATCTCTTAGGGAGGCAGGAATTTCAAACTGTTTCCTGTGGTAGGAGTCACCCTCAGCTCAGTTTTGGGACTCCGAAAGCAGTATGAAAATCTAAATAGTAAGAAAAAGCTCAAAAAACAGTATCAACAAACGGATTTAACTGTATAGAACTCTGTAAGATCAGGTGAGAGGAGAATTATATACATAGAAAGAGAAGTATGACGACCCGGGAGGGCCAAGATGTCCTCCAAGCCTCAGAGGAGAAGGACCCTTCACGGTGAGTAACCAATGGTCGTTCTCCCTCTGAGGTGGAGGCCATCTTGTGGGACCTCCCAGAGCAGTGTCCCTAATCTTGGGAGGTAAGGTCGTAATCGAGAGACAGTATAGATTGGAGAACCCATCTCCCAAAGGCAGAATCAAACACATTTATTTTATAATGCCTGATAAAGGTAGATAGTGAGGATCACGTAGCGGCCCTACAGACTTCCTCTACTGATGCCCTGTTGGCGAATGCTGCATTAGCTGCTGCACTCCTCAGTGAACGAGCCGTGATTCCAACTGGTACTTGTTGGTTTAAGCTCCTGTACGCCTCTGCAATGCAGGATCTGAATGTGGTGCTAACTGCTGAATTTGACGTCTTCCTCCCTGTGTGCGAAGGAGAAATGTTGACGAGTAGGGCTTCTGCTTTTTTTTAATGTAGCCGTTCGTAGAAGGTAGCACTTAAGAGTTATTCCGACATCCAGGGTATGCCAGATCCTTTCCTTCAGATGCTTAGGATGAGGACAGAAGGACGGGAGACAGATCTCTTGACACCTATGAAACTTGGAACTAACTTTCGGATGAAAGGCTGGATCCGTCCTCAGCACTACTTTATCTTGATGAAAGGTACAAAGTTCCTTCTGGTGATGGCAACCAGGAATAATGACTTCATCCTTAGAAACTTGAGTGGAATCTCCTTCAATGGTTCAAAAGTGTTGGGATTCTTGTTTAAAGTAAATCAGCAGAGTATTAAAAGAGACTGAGTCCATGGTGTGTTTAAAAGAATATAAAAGTTTACTATAACCTAGCATGGGAAAAGGTACACAGGATATAAAATAATAAAGAGCTAAAATGGCTACATCCTTACAGCTAAAAGGTAAAACTGGAATGGCATGGCGTCTTCTTCTCGGTCAGAAGAAACACAAAGATGGAAGAGAAGCCATAAAATGCTAATACTTGGCACCTTGGTTTCCAATCAGAGTAGCAAACTAGCTCCAAAGTTCCCGGGCATCCTATAATCTAAATAGATTGGTTACAAACAAACATGTGACTTAACAAACATCATTAACCCAGTAAATACTGAAGTGTTTTAACTTGTAACACCCAACAAAAAGGATGTTTGGTAAGCACTGTGAGTACCGTGTTGAGTCTCCACGTTGGAAATCTGTGATTGTGGAGAACTGTCGTCAGAACCCGTATTTTTTGAAGATGTCTGGACAATACCGGAAGTGGAGGAAAAGCATACAGAAGGCCCTGTGGCCATGGGGAAAGAAGAGCATCCATCCCTTCTGCCTTTGGGTGGAAGTATCTGGTGTAGAAGCGTGGTAGCTTGTTGTTGGTGTGGGTGGCGAATAGGTCTACCTGCGGCATTCCCAACTTGGATGTTATCATCAGAAAGACCTTCTTGTGTAACGACCATTCGCCCTCCTGGAGAGTCTGGCAACTCAGCCAGTCTGCATGAAGATTTACTACGCCTCACAGATCCGCTCTCACAGATGCCAGATTGCTCTCCGCCCAGTTCAACAGAAGTGTTGCTTCCCTGTGGAGGGCCAGGGACTTGGAGCCTCCCTGTTTGTTTAAATAAGCCTTTGCAGCTATGTTGTCTGTTCGAATTAGGACATGGAGTCCCTTGTGAGGAGCGAAGTGCAAGAGAGCTAGTCGAATGGTTCTTAACTCCAGCAGGTTGATCGGTAGTCGTTTTTCTTTCTCTGACCACGTCCCCTGAATACGTTTGCAAGACATGGTGGCACCCCAGCCCGCCAGACAGGCGTCTGTGAAAATCTGTACTCTGTCTTGAATCCAGAACGTCTTGCCTTGTGTCATGTTGTGTGTCACTGTCCACCACTTTGTGCTGATGCTTTTCCAGGGCACTAGTTTAAGGTTGCTGGCTTATCACTTTACTACTTGGGTCCTGCTGCAGCTGTAAATCTCCAGCTGTATCAAAATTATATTACAACCTTACAATAACATTCTATGAACAAAAAAAGAAAGAAAAAGAAGCAAAGGTGAGTGCTGACAATGGAAGACATCCTTGAGCAAGGTTGGTATGACGAATAAAGAACGATCACAAGCTTGGGGGGGGGGTATGGAATGAAAGATTTCTATTTCCTTCACTATATACCCTGATACCGTGACCTCTTAATATGTTAAACTCTGCATTATGTGTGAACCATGTTGTGAGGATGGCCTAAGGTTCCAGAGTATCATCCAGACTAGCATTTACTGTAGGCCTAGATTCTCTACCCATGTATCAACTCTTTTGTAGGCCACAAAGAAGCTGAGAGAAACAAGGTGCTAACAGTAAGGATCCACTGTTGAAAAAGAGAACTCAAGGGGAAAAACCTCTGAAAACAGCTGCTATAGTTTATTTAAGCATTGTAAATGTTGTCTTTCTCAAGGCACTGTTTTCAAAATTCTTCAATCATATCTTTTATGTAAACATTTGCAAATAATGAATTAGAGGCTGGAATTGTGTTTTATCAATATATCATTTAAAACAATAGGTAAAATAATACCAATAGACATATGATGGCTAACTATTTTATTTGTTCGTTCATATCGTGTTCATTCTACTTTATAGAAGTCTCCCAAGGCATCAAACAATAAATTGCAGCAAGCTATAAAGCCAGGTTAGGGTAAACCCAAAAATAAACAGCTGAGATTAAACAAGAAATGCCATGACTCTACTATTACTGACCATCCCTTTGTACTCTGCAAAAAAGAATGGTCTAGATCTTTTCCCTGAAGCTTAAAAGAAACTGAATGCATTCTTTAGGAATCATGAAGTCAGGAGCCCATTGATAAGAAGGCCCTATCTCTTCAAGTCATCCACCTTACTGTTACACAGAACAGGGCTTCTGTTCATATCCCAAACTGGGTGTATTAAATGGAAATAGGCAGCACTGTTAATTGAGTCCAGGAATCAATAATTTTATTGATGCAATATACGAATAAAATGTTCCATGTGTCAAGCATCATTTAAAATCTTTTCTGCCACATTCTGGACACACTGTAGCTTTAACACTTTACAAAGACAGTGCCATGCATAGAATATCTCAAGGATCTCTTCTAGAGGTTATCACAAAATGCACAACAGTCCTTCTTACCCAGGAGATGATGTAGCTGATCTAAGATGGCGAAAAGTTATCCTAAGTACTGCTGCTATGTGGTCATCCAGGAGTAAGTTTTGCTTCCAAGGGATAAACCTGACCCTCCAGAGTTTTCCAGCCTCATTCAGATCATGGTGAATGTCTGGGACATCTGACTTATCAACACCTTCATCTTCTTGTACTAAGGTTAATTTCATTTGCTGTCATCCAAGCTATAACAGATGTCAGACATCCACTGATTTCAGAACCTTCACTGCCACACCTGGAAAATATGAAAAGGTAGAAAAAAAATAGAATTGAGTATAATCACTGTACTCATGACACCACATCCTAAACCTCTGGATGACCTCATGTAGTATTTTCATATACAGAGCATGGGAGAAATGATGGAAGAGTGGTCCCACCACCACCTCTTCCTCCTCCATCAAAAACCATCCTTTATTGTACCTTTCTCATACAGAGACATTTACCACTGTCCCCACTCATCAGGTCAGGCTTCCTACACCTGCTTTTATCAACAGACATGGATAACAGTCATATACTTGTGGGTTTTTAAAAAAAACTTTTCTAAGCACCCAGTCCACATCTTCATACTGGGGGAAAAACTAGATTATGATATTTCTTTGTATTAATCAGTATACTTTGTACTAATTTTGTTGTAGTTATGTTCTGAATTTTGTTATTAAAATAAGTAATCGGGATGATTTGAAGCTCCAGTCGAAAGGGAAGCTATATAATTACCATGCTTATATGAAACTGTCTAAAATAACTTCAACTAGATTTTTGATTTTTGGAGATAAGTTGTATCTGGAACTTAAAGTAAAACTTTCACACTGTTAACCCATAAGGATCAAAATATTCAAATCCCTCTGCATAGAAAGCACAAAGGCATACATACAGCCTTAATTTTTAAACACCCCCCAAAGGGACCAGCAAATGCCCTTCTCCTAGTAAAGATGGTCTTGGTATTTAATAAAAGGTCAAATAAAATTGTACTGCATACCCTAGGGATAGTTTGGCATAGTTACTTAAGACAGGGTTGCCTAATGAAGATTTCACTGTATTTGTAGTTGAAAAGCAGCTAAGCTCATGAGTGCAGTACAGATTTGAAGATGAGCTCAAAGAAATGTTGATGGTATTGTAGGAATAGCTGTATCTAACACTTGTGTTGAGGACAACCTAGTAAAGGAGACACTTACTATGTCATCACCAGAGTCTAATAGTTCCAGCTGTAAAGTCTGGTGCTGCTGAAGAGATCTTACAAGGCACCAGTGGGGAACCAAGCAGAGAAGTACTATTGTTTCCGACTATATGAAACCACAGATGTGTGTGTGGGGGGAGGGCATGAGGAAAGAATATCTTGTCGGCCGTTCCTCATTTTCCAGGATTGGAAAGCCAGGGAAGTTGGAGCAAAACATACTGTTATTGGGCTACCACCCATAGATTTTGGGCTATTATAAGCAGAAAGAAACTTTTCAAAACAGGTCATCACCATTATTACCTTTATTTATTCATTTACTTGATTTATATACCATCTTTTTCTTAAGTGGGGACTCAAAGTGGCTTGCATAATCCTCTTTTGTATTCTACCCGCACAACAGCCCTGTAAGGTAGTTTAAGCACAGAGAGTATGACTGGCCCAAGGTCACCCAGCAACCCTCCCAGGCAGGGTAGGAGTTTGAACTTGGGTCTCCGAGATCCTAGTACGATGCTCTAACCACTTACACTACATTGTCTCATGCCGTTTTTATGAAGAAATACATATAAATTGTTTTCCTTGGATTGACTGCAACTGTTCTTCTCTGTAGTTGTAAGTATAACCATTTTGTATTGTAATAATAATAATCATAATAATAATAATAAATAAATAATAATAATAACCTATACCATAATGAACCGCAGGCCTGGGAACTCCTGTAAAAAAAGATCTGTTGCATTTTTTTTAGGTTGCTCTTCTTCCAAGGAGTTCAACACAAAGTATTGCTGGGTGTCTATGGTCCAATTAACCTCTCTATTGGTCTGCCCTACCTCACACAGTTGTTGTGAGGACAAAGGCATGTGGGGTTCCTCCTACTCTGGTCCATGGCTTGCCCCTCCAGCACAACTGATCCTCCCCCCAAAAATCCTGCTGGGCCTCAGTTAGGGTAAGGGCTGCAAAACCATGAGCCGCTGCCACCACTCCTGTTGCCTCAACTTCTCTACTGACCTCTGCTTTCCAGTACTTTCAGCACAATCACTTACATCATCCTTGGCCTGCTTCTAGGTCCTCTTTAAATAACCAGTGGGATGCCATGCCAACTTGGGCATTTCCACTTCACCCATGTGACCTGGAAGTCCTGGCATTGGAGGAAAGCTCTCATTAGCCATGGGCAGGTTCCTCCTACCCCCGTCTATCTGACACTGTGCTGCATGTCTTTCCCCACCAGCTATGTGTAAGGCTGCCTCCTGCCCCCCCATGCCTGCTAGATTGCTTTTCTAATGAGCCAGCCCTGCAGCCCACATACTGCCCCATTTCCCCACACACCTGCTCTGGTTGTGCTATGGCTGGGTGGGGGGAAATGCTGGACCAGCCTCACTCATGACCAAAAGAGGACAAGCCATCACCTTCCTGATGGAGCAATGCCTGGCCAGTGACACAGGAGGGATATCATGCCTGCTGCCATTGTGGAGGAGCAAGGGGAAACTTGTGTTGTTGCCACTGCTTTCCTGCTGGTAAGTTTGGGTAGAGTCCTGCCACCCAACAAGGGAGGACAGGAGACTTAGATTTGCTGTCTTGATCTTCTTGAAGGCAAGGCAGGATAAAAATGCGTTGTTGTAGTTTTGCTGCAGAGTCACAGCTGACTTATGGTGACCCTGTGGGGTTTTCAAGGCAAAAGATGTTCAGAGGTAGTTTCCCATTGCCTGCCTCTACATCACAACCCTGGTATTCTGTAGAAGTCCCCCATCCACTAGCCAGGACTGACCCTGCTTAGTTTCTGAGGTCTGATGAGATTGGGCTAGCCTGGACTATCCAGGTCAGCAGGATAAAAATGTACCAAATAAATAAAGTTGACACAAAGGATTATTCACCCCTCTGCAACTTTACAACAACCCCCAGAGGGAGGCTATGCTGAGGGAGACTGACTGACACAGGGTCACTTAGGGAGTTATATGGGAAGTGGGTATTTGAACTCTGGGTTCACCAGTTGTAATTTGGCACCACACTGGAATTCATATGAACAGTCCTACACATACTTGCATAACAAGAAGTCCAAACCCAGGCTACTTTGCAAATTATTGCAACATCCTCACAATACTGTAACATTTACTGTGTTTGCTTCTTTGCTAGATTTTTATAACCCATAAGACAATTTAACAGTATCAGTGTATTTAAATAATGTTCTCCTACAAGGTAATAGCGGTATTTTCGTAAAGCGGATATCTTAGTTGTCAGCCATGTAGTACAATTACACAGAACACACACATTTGAAGGTCAGTATGTTGGGAGACCTTGTCCAAAGAGTCAGCTTTATTATTACAGCTGATCTTAAAACAGTCTGCAAGACAGTTTTAGAGCTAGATTTATTACTCTGACTGTGAATTATTTTAAGATCCACCACCTCCCCTAATTGGCCAACACCAATTTCTTTTTATCAGGATCCCTTGATTTCTGACTTTTTCTGGCTCTTCTTTTTGATGGGATGACTGATAAGTTCGTTTAGAGAGGGGGGCTTGTGGAGTTTTAAAAATCCTGTACAGCATATGTTATATTGTTTTTTGTTCTTAGTTGGGTGGTGGACTATGGAATGAGATACACTGTCAAAAATAATGCAGCTCAAGCCCTAGCCTGAAGGATTTCTTTCATGGAAATTCTCATGGAGAGGTGTCCTTATTTTTTTGCCTTTGCAATCCATTCAGAAGCACTCTAGACTGGTTTTTGAGATCTTCACCTTTTCACATGATGGTTGCTATATTTCCTTAGGAGCAGCTTCTCTAGCCTGCAATTCAATGCACTGAGAAATTCTGCCTATGAATTTTGCATCCTGTTTCCCTATTTTTGGATATTGCTTCTCCTGTCACTGAAGTTGGCATTGCTGTTGTCCAAACTGCAAGTCAGACATTTATGAAGGACATTCACATCCACATTCTCATCCTTACATATGCAACAACTGTATTGGAAAAGATAGGGGAATTAATATTTGTCTTCTGCAAATTTCTGCACAATACACACAGGCAACTCAGCACTCTACTTCTGAAGAAGAGCATGTTGAAACAGGATTCCTGCAAACATTTTTTTAATAATGGTGGCATCATGCAGCATGCTGTCTATTGGACTCAACTGAGTGTCAGCTGGAACAGCTCCCCCTAATGTCCTATTTCATTAATCCCCAATGTATGCTCATGGGCACCATGGCACATCATTGATTTTCTTGCACCTATTTAGTTGTTCACAAGTAGCGAGTCCTGATTTTCCTCCACCTCATTGGAACAGGAGGTATCTATCGCCTTTGTGTCTGCAGGGATCCACATTCATAAACATCTGCCTTCACTGTCAGGAGATGCTTGGCATGCCCCCCCCCCCAATAATGCACCCCATGGTGGACATTTTGTGATCGATCCCAGCCCCTAATGCAGCCATTTGTGCTGGTGTCTAATCCCCAAAGTTCCCAAGCTGTCCACAGATTAAACAGGAATGGGGCCCCCTCTTCCAATTGATCCATTCCTATTTTTTTAATGCATGCACATCTAAAGTTGTGGAAACAACTGCCCCCTCTCCTTCACAATTTTTCTTTGTGCTTACCACAGACAACGAAGGTGAGCGTTCACATTATATACAATACTATTTCTATTTTGTCAGGATCAGAACAGAAACCTTAGGCTAGTTCTCTGTCTCCTCTTCCAGACTCCTGACTGATCAGACTTAATCAGGTAGACAGAGTTCTTTACTGTTTTTCTTCTATAAGACCTGTCTGCTGCATTAAGCTGTCTCTTTTCCACTGAGCTTATGTCTCAGCTCTATGGCAGCTCTCCAATCCTAACCAGCATTCTTCATTTAATTGCCACCATCTGGAATACAGCTTGCCTCAAGTCAGATGGTTAGGCTAGCACTTTTGCAATACTCCAGTTGACATTGTTGGGGAAGATCTCTTCCACAGATTCATTTCCCATGAGTCCATCTAGGATTGCTGTCACTCGGTTGTAAGCAAATTGGGGATGTTCTGGCTGGAAAGAAAATCACTATAGTGATATCATGTGGGTATTTATCCCTGTCAACAACACTGGATTAGGGTCCTGTGTACATTATGCTGGGTTCACCAGTTTCACTATCCTCCCACCAGGAAATGTAGTATCTTGATGATGCTGAGGATCTGATCAGAGACCCCATATCTCACCTCATAAACCTTCAATTTTCGGAACACCCTGGGGAAAAAATAAAAAATCAGTTTGAATCTGTGCTACAAATGTGTTCAATGACTCCATAACGACTTGGAACAGGATTTGAGTCAGGAACTGGGTTGTCTTTAAATGTTCAGGCATGAGTGGAGGTCTGAATGGTTTTTGGCAATGTTTTAATTCTTTGTTTTGATACTCTGTGATCCTTTTATCCTTATGTAAAACCACCCTGGATAAATACTTGCATGAAGACAAATTGTAGATCTTTCTCTGTCTCAGCACTGGATATAAAGAAGGCACCTCACATGTAACATTTCTCTTATACTTGGTGACAACTAATGAAGGTAACCAGACATACAGAACTTCTTGTCCTACAGCTACCAAAAAGCTTCTTTGAAGAGTACTTCTGATGCCGCCCATGCACTCATAACTGTATACTTACTTCATATGCTTGGTAATATCTTCAACAATCTAAATGAACAATCATCATGCCTATATGAATACAATGAAAAATGCAAGTACTGAAAAACATCATTAGAAACTAATTACCATACATTTTCTGTTTCACACAATAACCCCCGTGACGCCTCTTCTGGAAGATTGCACAGTAAAAAGGCGGGAAAAAAGCACGGCATCACTGAAAGTGAAACAGACATTTAAACAGCACACTACAACAATTCAGAAGTGCAAAGAAGAGGTGAAAATGGAAGAAAGCAGTTTACCTCAAGAATGGCTCAAACACGCATTGCTAAGAAGATGCAAGTGGCTTTGTATGAAAAGTTAAATAAAATCCATTAGCAGCCGGTTTCTAAAACGGCTGTGTCTGAAATGACACCAAAAATCTGTTAGCAACTGGCTACCAAAACGGATTACAAAGGCTGTCTGAAAGTGAAACAATGTTACTTGAGGTGGCTCAAGTGGTTAAGACGCTGAACTGCAGGCTGTGGAAGGTCGGTAGAGTTCAGCAGTTCGAGACCCGAGTATGCCGCGTGATGGAGTGAGCTCCTGTCTCTAGTTCCAGCTCCTGCCAACCTTGCAGTTCGAAAGCAAGAAATTGCAAGTAGATAAATAGGTACCACTTCAGTGGGAAGGTAACAGCGTTCCGTGTGCCTTGGTGTTTAGTCATGCTGGCCACATGACCACGGAAATGTCTTCGGACAGCGCTGGCTCTTCGGCTTTGAAACAGAGATGAGCACCGCAACCCTAGAGTCGGATTCGACTGGCTTTCGAGCAAGGGAACCTTTACCCTTTTTACCTATAGCAAAAACTGGGATCCTTTCGTTACAAATTTACTATTTTCAGCCTGTTCCAAGCAGCTCTTCTATACAGTCCCCCAAAGTCAGAAAAATCTCTTTTCACCTCAACGCTTAAGTGTTCTACTTTGCTGCTAACCCCCTAACTTTTGTTTTTTTAACTCCTGTTTTTCTAAGTCTCCTTCTCTGAACATTCTCTCCAATCTCATTGGCGGCTCTTAGGGAGACGCTGAACCTGGCCTGTCCCTCTCTCACACACCCCTCCCATCTCAATGCTCCTCTTCCAGGAATTTCATTGATGAGTTCTTCAAGGAGCCAGTCACCATTTCAGGGTGTGTGCAATTTAAACGTTGCCCTTGTAAATCTCCCTAGAAAGCTATATAGTGATTTCCCCCTCCCTCAAAAGGGACTGCACTATCTTTTTTATTTGCTGCTTGGGGAAAAGGCATTGATTTGTTCCTAACACCAGAGGCTGCTCTAATAAGGAGGTGCTGATATGTGAAATGATACCATAGAGTGTGAGCGCGCGGAGCACAAACCTGTGAGTCACATTAAATGTGAACTCAACCTGCACTAATGTTAATTGTCATTTAGTTTATATCAACGTGAAGCTTATTAAACCATAAAGTGAGGCATCTAGCACCAAGAGTGGCACTGGAAACAATTAAGTGTAATAAGTGTTTCTCTTAATTCCTCCAAACCCAGGAGATGCACCAGTTACAGATGAACATCCTGTTTGCACTAAAGGCAATGCTTGATGGCTACTGAGCACACACACTGAGCTGAGAGATCCCTATTCAGATATAAAAGCAATTCTTCCCTGAAGCTTGAAATACAAATTCCTTTCCCTGTGTATGTGTGGCTTATTCAGTCACCTTTGTTTTCCTTGTTCACAACTTTAATTTCTGAGGTGGCTGTTCCACTACTGACTATTTATTATTTGGATTAGTGCTGACTTCTCAAGATTGAGATGCCTGATTCCCAGGGTGTGGCAATATGAAGGACCTGTGGGGGTGGTAAAACATATTTCCACTGCCTAGTTGCCTGGCCCTTCCACTGTGCAATGAACATGAGAATTATGCATCAGAAATGAGACTGATGGAGGACTAAGGACCGGAGGAGATTAATGTGGGCAGCAAAGCGCAGTAGTTCTGTTTCTGATGCATATTTGTGCATTGTGCTGGAAAATGCTAACTTGGGGATTCATTGAATGACCCTGGGAAGAATCCTTTTTATACACACACACACACACATTCAGTCCAAACCATATATTTCTCTAAGTCAGAAATTCATATTTTGCATTTAGGTGTCATGACAAGTCCACAATGAGGACTGACAGCTGTCAACCAGAAGATCCCAAATGTCCCTCCAAAAGCTCTGATGCACTGAGAGATGATTCACCTGGTGCATTTCCCTCTCTGCTCCTTCGCCAAGCTTCTTCTTCCATCTTCAATTGCAAGCAGGGCTTTAGTAAGTGGACAGGAGATATAGGTGGACAGAGGAATTTCTGGAAGAATGGAGTGAGAAGTGCAACAACTGAATCCTTTCTTGCTGCTTCGATGCTCCCAAGGGTGGAATCTCTGGGTTGGCAGCTGTCATCCTGAGCCATGACACACCTCATTCCCTAAACATTAAAACGTTCAGCGTGTCAAGATTTGCTACACCATGGCACAGTTGTGAACTCTGGTTCCTACACAAGTCAGACAGTATTCTGCAGTGCTGTGCCAGTCAAAATAAGTACAGTTGGCAGGTTATTCTCCATGTAGGTACAAATGCATTTCACATTAGCAATCTGTATGCGTCTGCAGAAAATGGGTTGGCCTTATAAAAACAGACATTCTGGTAGGCTAAGAATCTGATAGGCATAAATTCATTAAATAAATGAAATAAATTAGTATAGGCAAATGCTATATTTAAAGTTGACAGAATTAAAAAATTTGTAAGGAACAGAAACATTCTTTGGTGGTTCAACACACCTTTTGCATGCATAATACCTCAGGTCATGTTGGCATTTCCTAGACTATGAAACACCTCCGAGACCAGAAAAGTGTTATCCATTCAGGCGATAGTACTGGGCTACGCGAACCACTGACTGGACCTTGTATCAGAATGTGCAGGTACGGTGACTCCAAGTGGGAACCAAAATGTTCTGCTTCTAGCTGACAGTAGGGCAGCTGTTTTGGGCAATTCCAAGGAAAGGACAGACACATGCAGCCCTCAGCTGTTTGCTTACTCAGCATTAAACTGACCTCAGTTAAGCTTATTTCCAAGCAACTGTACATAGGATGGTTGCTTCAGGACAGATGCTGTATTATGTTACCTCGATAAGAGCTGCACTGTTGAAGCCACTGAATACTCTAGTCTCTTTCCCCACTACTTACAAAATTTGAACAGCAAAACATGTTACTTCCAAGCAAGGATCAGCAATGGATTCCTTCTAAAAATCTGCACTGGATGCCACAGGTGTTACTTAAGTGTATGCACGCAGGCCTTACCAGAGCTTAGCCCCAGACCTGGCATTCAGCACAACAGTCTAGGAAACAGGTGTGATGATAACAATTCTAAAAGAGCCAGAATGGTTAAACTGTTGTACTAGGATCTGAGAAACTCATGTTCGAATCCCCACTCAGCTCTGGAAGCTTGCTGGGTGACTTTGGACCAGCCACACATTTGCAGTGTAACCTACCTGGCAGAGCTGTTGTGAGGATATAAAACATAAAAAAGGAGAACAATGGCCCCTGTCACACTGGGGAAAATAGGTGTGGCCACAGTGCGGCATTTTTTGAGCCGCACCAAAAAAGACGTGCAGCAGCGGGATGAGACAGATGCCACCAGCCGCCGCGCAGGTCCTCCCTGGCACGATCAGATGCCGGGAGGAAGCCACGGACCAGAGAGCGAGGGCAGCCCGCTGCGCATGTGTGTGCATGCGCAGTTCGGCAGGACCTCACATGCTGCAGGAGAGACAGGCGTGCCGGCGATCAGACGGCTGTCCCTGCAGCGGATTTTCAGGTAGGTAGTAGTGTTTTCTAGGGGTTTTTTTGATGCACAGTTTTGCCTGGAAGGGACGGATCTGGGACGGGTGCGCACGGCTTCCCAGATGTTGCGGTGTGATCCCGCTGGCTTGATGCGCCCCTGATCCGTCCCTCTTAGTGGCAAATCCTCTCCTGTGACCAGGGCCAATGTAAGCCACTTTGGGTTCCCATTGGGGAGAAAGGCAGGATATAAAGTAAATAAATAAAAGCTTCCCTGAGAATGTATAGTGTGCTTTTCTCTCACTACTACCAGCACTGGGGCCCGGCATTCAGGAGAAAGGCGCGCAAGGCTACTTGAAGCACATGGCACCGCTTCCCGACAAGTCTGTGTCCTGGTGGCCTTTTCGCCTGCTATTCACTAGTAGTGATATCAGGGAACTAGACCGACGGTCCCAAAGAGCCACGTTAACTCTGTGGAATGAAGCAAACCATCCGTCACGGCAATTGGCGCCCTAAAACGAGCCAGCGCCTGCCTGCCTGCTCCCTTGCCTAGCAGACTCCCGGCATATGTACGAACCTGAGGAAAATCGATGGGCCTCTTTCTC
>NW_015162497.1:80653-140521 GCF_001447785.1 Gekko japonicus
GTGCCCGCACACTCTCGAAGCCACGCCCCGAGGAATCCCTCCTCGCTCAAAAAGAACCTGTGCGGCTTCTCCCCCCCCCCCTTCCCTTCGCCCAAATCTCTATTGCAGGGCAAGCGAAGGAGAAAAACAGAGCGAGCGAGGCAGAGAGGGAGAGGGAGGCGGAGGAAGGGTTTTTCCACACACCGGAGCCGCGTAACCGGCGACGTTTCTCTCTTCTCTTTCAGTTCTTTTAATTGACTGTCTCCCTCTCCGCCCCGCCGGCATCGGAGGCGTCGCTTTGAGAGGGTGGGGTCTCCTCCGTGACCACCACCGCCACCCCTCCTTCCCCAAATCTCCGGCGCTCGGCGTTCCGGCTTGGCTTCGTGCGATCAGCCCTCAAGGCTACGCGGCACACACCGGGAAGGCAAGACTCCAGTGCGGGGTTTTTCTTCTTCTTGTTTTGGTTTTTTTTTTGGTGAGGAAGAGCAGCCGAGGCGCCTCAGCAAAAGCGAAGCCGCGGCTGCTGTCTGCCTAGCTGGTTGTCTTGCCCGAGGTCCTGGGAATCTGCTGCCACCAGCTCGGAGGAGTCTCTTCCCCTTCCCCAGCGTCTCCTGCCACGGTAAGGCTCGGCTTCGGTTGCACGTCCCGGAGTGCACGGCACCTTGCGCGGAGGGGAGTGGGGGGTGGGTTGAAGAAAAGAGCGGGAAAAAAGAAAGGCGGCTGTGTGTGTGTGTGTGTGTCTGTGAGTGTCCCTCTTAGAGGGCTTGCTGGGGTTTAGGGGAGTCGGTGCTGCCCTTGCAGAGAGGGCGCGAGCAGCGCTCTCCAGATTTGGGGGAGGGAGGGAGGGAGGGGGCAGAGAGACGCTGCCTGCCAGGCAGTTGGAAGCAGCCCCTGCACCAGCTCGATCCCACCCAGGCGCTTCTCTCCTGCACGGCTCGGCATCTACAGCTAAGCGCTCTTTTCACGTAGTCGTGAGTGACCCCCCCCACCCGGTTCCCCCCGTGCATGGTTTGGCTCTCGGATTGTGGATTCCCTTGCCCGAGTCGGTAAGGGCATGTGTGGGGAAACGACCCGGGGGGGTTCTCCTGTTCTCTGTCGGGCTCTTGGGCTTTGCAAACTCTGCTCTGTTCTGCTGTTTTGCCTGCGGCGCTTTTTTGCGGTGGTCCCTCACGTTCCCCGGTCCGGAGAGTCTCTGAGGTTCGTCTCCGGCTCACAGGCGCAAACTTCCCAGGCGCTGACTCCGGATTAAAAGCACTTCACGTTTCCAAAACGTTGTTTTACAGCGAACGGCTGAGCACGGTTGCTGGGGCAGAATGAGCCCCGCTGAACTCTAGGGGACTTTGGAGTAAAACGTGTAGGATCGCGCTGGGGGAAGGAGGGGGGGGGGTTGCACAGGTGATGAGGACGCTGTGGTAGGATACGACGGGCTAAACCTAAATAGTAATGTCTCGCGGCGAAATCACAAAGGGGGGGGGGCGGCTATGGTGTGTAAAATTGCTGTTTCCCCCACATGTTAAGAAAAATGGAAGGGGTAGTGAACAAAGTGAGACACTTCTGACTCGGTGCTTCTTCCGATGCGACTCTATCTTCTGTACAATTCCCACTCAAGTTATACCCAGAGGAGTCCAGATTTCGAGATTAACTTTGAGAGATAACAGTTATCTTTCCCAGTCACCTTTGCAATAAAGGCAAGACAGCAGGAGAAAGGCGATATGTATCAGTCCCTCTCATCTTTTCTTACAACAGATGGAATGAGAGAAACGGAGAGGCTGGACAGCAATGTGGTCGATCCATGGTATAAGCAGACGTTTGGTTGATAAACCCTGAAGGAATATTGCATGATCTCTTATTAATACTTCAGGGCTTGGCGCAGAGATGATCGTGTGTGTACCTTGAAGCAGAAATGCTCACTGACATTTGCAGTGCTGTTAAGGAAAACTGTGCTATAAGGTGTGTGTGTTGAACAAAAAATCCATAATGACAGAGGCAAGGAATTCACATCCTTTCCCCTTAATTTTGTCGTTTTTGTTTGCAAACATAAGTCAAACCACTGTTCTATCCTGGTTCTGTTGAATGCAGGGTGCAACTGGTCAAGAAGAGGAAGAAAACAAACCATACTGGTGTCTCTGAGAGGGAGACAGAGAAGCTTTTTGGTTATGTAGTACAAATGGCTGGACAACTTTTGCTGTATGCAAACAAGTGTGTGTGTTTTTTCTTTGGCTATTAATATCCTCACTTCCAGAGGGGGTGGTGGTGGTTAGATGTGTTGCAAACAACATAATGCAGCATATTGTGTCACTTATCCCAGACAGGAATGGCTTGCTCACTAAACTACAAATGAAACTGTGCTGCTTGCATAACAAGTGGGCATAGTTAGCATCTTACATACTGATTTTCATGTACACCAAATGAAAGCAGGCGTGGGGTTGCTGCAGCTCATTAGATGAAACAGGCAAGGATGCATTACTGTTGTGATGACATTTTGCAAGCATATGAAAGTGTGTTTCCTTTGGAGTTGCATCTTATTTTTAAGCTATTTTTATTTTAAAATATCTATAAAACTAAACATGCTCTGAGTGGTTATTATGAAGTATATGTGCACATTTTGTTAGAACAGTTTCAATGCTTAAATTAAATCAAGTACTTTCTTTTAGTAACACAAACACTGCTGTCCTAAGTAGCACCTGGAGTGTGCGCTACAAACTGTACGTTTTACCTGTGGGGATTTTGAACCTAAACAGACTTTCTGGTCTCATTGATTTTTAGAGGGACACACTTTCAGTTAAGGGTGAAGAGTCGGTATCTGTTCTAAACTGTGATGAGGGTGGTGTTGAGATTCTATTGTGTTTTCACCACAGTTAGAATGTCTGTCTGTCCTCCTCCTGGATTTATTTAGCATTTAAGTATTAATTTGAAGAGTAACATTAATTGGACCTCCATGCATACTATCTCTGCTCTTGTAGATGGAAATGTTTTGGACAAGAGTTATGTAGTACTTGGCATGCTACCACTGATTATTAATTATTGTCACAAGAGTTTCCATGCAGGGTTTTCATTTTTTTTTGCACTACTATACCAGCTACTGTGGTGCATGAGAGGTTATTTCCATGATTGAAACTGACTGCACACCACACCTGGTAAGGGGATAATACAAATAGAACTTTCTTAGCAGCACAATTATTGCACTGAAACAGTATTAAAGCTACCATGGTAAGCAGTGGTGCTTCTACAAATGACTCCTCTTTCCCCCTTGTTATCCATTATGTTTGTAACTGCTTCCTTCAGATGCAGTCTGAAAACACTGCTGTGAAGCTTTGACACAACCTCATGGTCTCTTCATTATGCTGACATGAATCCTAAGCATGTGCCATTGACATGAATCCTAAGCATGTGCCATTGTAATGAAGACATATTTTTCCTGTATCTGTCCTAATTTCACTTTCTCTTCTCTTTGTGTCTCAAGCTAGTTGTTACACTTTAAGCTTCTTGAGGCAGGGATCTTTTTTTCTTGTACTTTGTAAGTCACCATGTACATTGATGACACTACATAACTATTTAAAAAACCCAAGTTCCATTAAAATCAGTGGGACTTTGCAAAATCTTAGTATAAGAGTGTATTGGTGGGGACAGCCACTTGTGGAAGCAGAACATAACTTCTGTATAGTACAGCCAAGACTTACCTCTGCTGGTGTTTGAGGTCAGGAGGTGAGGGGGGCTGACCTGGCCAGGGTGGTGTGCTCTGGCCCGCCTCATCAGGCCGTGAGTCGCAGCGTAGAGGTGAGGGGAGGTTGCAAGGGGCTATATCAGCATGCCTGTATGGGGCCCTGGCCTGTTTGCTGGCGTGCCCCCCCCCCCCCCCTAGGTTTTTTTTTTTTTTTGCTTTATTCTACTCATTTATTGTCATGGCTTAGTGGTTTGGGCATTGGGCTGGATCCTTTGGGGGGGGAGGCTGGGCCTGTGGGCACACCTCCCCCAGGAGGGGCCTTGGGGTGGGGAGCCACTCAGCCACATGCCCAGGTGGGGGCTGCCAGCTGGCTTCCACCTCCAGGTGGCAGGGGAACCATGCAGAGGCTGGTGCCCACATGTGTCCCAGTATCCTGTCATTCCACAGGTGATCTCCCAGTAGGTGGGGTGGGGGGAGGGTTACATTGGGCAGTAGGCGGATCGCCCAATGCCTGGATCCATCCCTATGCTGCACCATTGCTCCTTTGTCTGTATTAATAAAATAAGGTGTGGCCATATTTTTCCCCAAAACAGTTTGTGTGTGTGTTAATTCCTCCCAGCCCCTCCCCCACTACCTCCTTGAACCCGCAGCCTGCATTTCACGCAGACTTTGGCAATGGAATCAGGTCAGGTGTGAATTGCAAACATTCAGTTGCAGGGCTTAGGTATAAGTTGTTAAAAAATAAGGCTGCCCAGGGGCATAGATAGCAGACAAATGGGCCAGTGCACCATGCTTTCAGAATTGTGCTATCAAACTTATGCATTAAGTATAGTTTCACTTCTTATTACAAACAGCAGTATTCGGTAACTTAAGTGGTCATTCCTCTACAGAATGGTCTCTTGACTGTGTCCACATTCAGGTGATTTTCTGAAGGTGGTATTAATATCACAGACCATTAGCAGAGTGACGGTACAATCCTGTATGTGCTGACCTGGAATTAAACTGTGCTGAGTGCCGTGGGACTTGCTTCAGAGTAAACCTGCATAGGATTGCACTGTAACTGGCTGGTCTGTAGTTTCCCATTGCAAACCTTTTAAACATTAATAAGGGGTGGCTTAAACATCTTGTTTGTTTTTCCAAGTATTGTATAATATAATAGATTGCCCTGTAGAAGAGTATATTCCTGATTTATCAACATTTTTCTTCTCAGTACAGGTTGTTTCAGCTGTTCATAATGCACACAGCCGCAGCTCCAGCAGTCTTTGGCTACAACGGTCTACTTTCAGGAGACAATAATCCTCTTCTTTTGTTATGTGGCGTCTGTCTGTGAATGTGCTAGTATTCTACCTGCACTCCTTAAGCATTTTATAGGGTAATGGAAGGTCTGATCCTAAGCCAATTAAAAGGTTCCCATTGACTCTGCAGTTGCCTAAGTACTGAAGAACTATTCGTATGAAGCCTTCTTGTACAACTTCTGCAAGGTGGACAGAATTATGTTCTAGTTAGCTTGATGTTGGTAAATAATGTATTGCTGATGCCTTAAAATAGTCTGAATGGAAGAAGTGCTTGCTAGTGCTCTCCAGCCTTTGCAGGCCCGTGGCCAACTATACTGAGTTTGGATCCTTGGGCAAGGATATCGAGCAGAATTCCCTAATAACAGCAGTAGTGTGTTAGTTTGTTTACAAGGTTAGTGAAATAGTTTTATTTCTGGAAAGCAAAGAAAAGAGAAATCACCAAAAGAAAATATAAGCAAGCTCCCAAGTCTGTGTCCCCCCCCCACAAGCCTAGTTAATAAAACCCGAAACAGAATATCCCTTCCTGAAAATGGATAAGTTTGCTAAACTCAAACGTTAACTTTTTGAATTTAGATTTTAATTCAAAATAACTTCATTGGTGGTACATAATAATGTTACCGACAATTTTGCTGAAAGGGTTTGCAGGTTTTTACTTTAGGAATTTCCTCCTGTTACTTAGCTTACATTTCTGATGTTAGATTTAAACATATTTTGGGGCTTGACACTACTGACTTTAAACCCCTCATTCATTACGCCTTGTGTTAGATGTAATTTGCTTGTTTATCCTAAGACATTACATCCTGCAGTTACTGAATAATCTTATCTTCTGAGAGCAAGTTGATTCCAGTGCCTCAGTCTGACTTTTAGATATATTTTCAGTGAGTGAAAATACATAATAACGTATAAAAGTGGGAAACTATGATGTTAAGTGCATCAAGAATATAGTTGTACACTCTTCTGACCATTAAGTAACAAGTAACATGTTCTGTTCCTTTAATCTTTTCCCTAACAATAACCCCTAGGGCATTGGTTGTTGTATTCCCGTTATACACAAGGGCAACTAAGGCTGAAAAATTACTTGCCAGAGGTAGAGAGGTGATTTAAGATCCAAATCCAGTGTTGAATCTACTATCCTACTCTGGCTTTATTTACTGCTGATCTATTTATGCTGTTGTGAAACTTTCTCCACACAAGACTCAATTTCTTAATTTGCTCTGTATATATATGTGCACCTAAGGTGTAGATATATTTTCTGAGAGCAAAAGCATAGTTATAATGAGGGTTATAATGAAAAATCTGTTGTCCTAAATGCAGCATCAAGATAGGTCACCTGTGGTGATTTTTTTTTAAAAAAATGTGGAGATACATTCTTGTTGGGACTAACCAAAGTGTTCCCTAGAACTATTTATTAGTCTGGAAGGTCAGTTTAAAAAAAGATATTTAGGCTTGTGCATCATACCCAGAAACATAGTTTTAAAAATGTATTTAATTATTTAAAATGTGTTATGCAGTTCTTGTTTCTTGGAAACTCAGATATTAGCCACATCTTAGAGTTTACCTATCCAAAAGCAACTGAGGTGCCAAATTCAATAGCTGCTCACTCTATTGTAATTGTTTTTGGGTAAAACTAGCCCTTCTGCTAGAGTTAATCCTAATATATATCTGTTTTGTATTGCCTTTTCAGGTTATATAAATAAGCAAAGTGATGTTGCTTGCTCATTAAAATATGTTTTGATTTAGATTTGTGGTTGTCTGTTGGTGTCTTTTGTACATCTCTGTGTCACAGCCCATTTATGTGGTTGTTAGTGTAGCTTTGTTGGTGAGGAAAATCTCTTATCTAATGTTGTTGGATGCAGACTATCAGGGAAACAAGATAGTGACGAAGTGAGCACATTCCACAACGCTGTCAGGAAATTGAAGAATTGAGGTTATTTAGCAAGTGCAGGATATTTGGCTTACTTGTTGGACTCTAATTTGAACATAGATGTCTATGAGTCTTGTGATACTATTTAGAATGTCTGCAGACTAGACTATCTATATTTGTTGTGTGGGTAGCAGCCTATCTTTGATCCCTGCACTGAGTTGCAGGGCAGAACAGCCCAGAATGTATATTGTGAAACAATCCCCCAAGGAAAACATGATAGGAAGAAACTCTGGAACTACTCAGGGTTCCTCCAAAATGTACATGCCGTTTTTGTGCATGCTTAATAGACCTAATGTGGAGTCACAGTATTCTGCATCTTACTGTCTGTGGGATATAGCGGGCAGCTGAGCATGTGTGGAAAGTTCTGTCACTTAACTGTTACCTCGGTTGCTGCTTAAGCACTGGCTTTGACTGTTCCACTGAAACTTGCAATACCTGTCTGTAAGTGAACTCCTGCACCATTAAAGGTTTCATAGAGAGGGAAACTTCACTAGATCCCCCTTTTTTCCCATTTAAAGGGCAGTAAAGTGGTCCAGTTAAAGGTGGTCACTACTGTGGCAGCATATTCACTGGTGTAATTCATTGGTGTATCTTTTTTTTTCTTTTGATAGAAAGTCCTGGGTAGCCCAAAGTAGCCTGATCTCCTTAGATCTGGGAAGCTAAGCAGGGTCAGGTTAGTATTTGGATGGGAGACCACCAAGGAATCATAGGGTTGCGGTGTGGAGGCAGGCAGTGGCAAGCCACCTCTGAATATCTCTTGCCTTTAGAACCCCACGGGGTTGTCAAAAGTCAGCTGTGACTTGACAGCATAAAATAAAATAAAAAGAAGGAAAATATCATTTTAATCAGCAGAGTTAATTACAATGCCATCATCATGCATCCCTTACACAGTAAGGCATGGTGATTACACCACCATGTCACCCATGCTCGGAAGAAGCTGGTCCGGATATGGTAGTGTGGTATTCCTCCTTGACTGACATCATGGCATCACCATGCCCGATGTACTGGAAGAATTTTCTCTCAAAAAATGAACCCATGTGGCAACTTTTCTCAGTGCAGCATTACCTGTTGGTTATTCCAAACTCTGCAAGGGTGTGTTCCATTACTGCCTGTGTGGTGATTCCTTGTTTTATGTGTGTGTGTGTGTCTTTAAAAGTTTGGTTGCATGGCTGTGATAGATAGACTAGAGTGGTTGAAAGAGGCAAGTGTGGTGTGATTGGTGATTGACAGAGAGGGGGAGGGGTTTTGGAAGTGAAAATGAGTGGATGAGTAGGTGTGTCAGTCAAGAGTGACAGTTACAGGTTTGACAGTAAAAATGTTCAGTTAAGTTCTGTGTATGAGAGAAGTGAGAAGCAGTTCTGTGTGTGGAATGAGTTAGACAAGCAATTCTGTATGTGAGGGAAGTGAGAAACAGAAGGAAGGCTGAGAGAATAGGAAAAAGTAAATGAAAGTAATTGAAGACAAGTTATAGGAAAGGCTGTATGTCCTGGAGAGAAACAGTGAACATATATGACCTTGAGTTAAAGTGTTACAAAGGTACCTGAAAGATCCCTGTCAGTAAGGGAGCAGATTGTGTGTGATACACCAAGCAATTGTTCATTTTTACACATCAATAGTTACATTGTTCTACCCTTTTATTTATGAATTATTTCAATAAATCCTCTTTTATTCAAGTATATACCAGCCCTGAAAGAAATACTTCCTCAGGACCACATAGTTCCCCATAAGCCTTGAACTCGGACTATCTAACTAGTAAGAGCAACAGTAAAGTATAAAGGTTTGGAAAGCCTTAAAATTTCCTGGTGGCAGCCGTCTATACCCAGTAGAACAAAATAAAAAGAACACTTTTAAAGTGAAACCAGTCCTCCCCAATAAGGAGGAAGCGCCACAGGCTGCTCATGGGCTTTCTCTGTACCCACTCCAGCCCTGTGGAACACCTTCAGATTTTAGAAAGGCCCCATCTCTTCTGCAATTTCGCAAAGGCTATAAGAGATTGTTAAAGGATCCTTTGGAAATTCTGGTGTGGTTTCTGTGATCTGTTGGTTTGTAATGGCGTGGGGGGGTCATATATAAAGTTTATGCTGGCTGTTTTAAACTTCTTGTGATTTATGTGGTCTTACGAGCTCTGTCCCCCCCCCCAGCTTTGTGAGGGAGCAAATAAATAGATACACAAATCAGTGTCTGCCTGTGGGGTTTCATGGACCACAGGCTTCCCCCTTCTACACAGTGTATAAATATCAGGATAATTATGGTGAGCATCATTCCTTTGTGGGAGACAGTGCTAGCAGTTATGGGGGAAAGGAAGGGTTGTTAAGCCCTTATACATATATTTTCACATATTGTGGGTGGAGCATTGGAAGAGGTATTTGCAGCAGTCAAACTTAGAGGAAAGGCCTTCTTCTTTTTAATTTTTTGAGATGTGTTATCATTTTATCCCCAGTTGGAGGGATCGATGGAAAGGATTTAAACCCTGGAAGGGAGTAACTTTCTCTTTTCCAATTAGGTTTTTGAATTAGGATTGCTTTCTGTTTCAGATCAGGAAAAGAATGTAAGAAGTTCTTGGACACAGCCTGGCTCCTTTGAAGAGGAAGTTTGCGTGTTTTGCCAGTAGTACATACTATGGAACTTGGCCTCTCTTATTGATTTATCTGTACATCTTTAATCTGTAGGTCAGATGATAACGTTAACATAGTCTGCACAGACTGTTTGGAAAGCAATGAGTGCAGTACACCACAGCAGATCTTTTGATGGGTGCAGGTCAAACTTAGCACACTTGCAATTTTGGAACAACTCCATTGGCTTCTTGTGGTGTTCTTAATTCAATTCAAGGTACTAGTTCTTACCTATAAAGCCTCTCATGGTTTGGGGCCCATGTATCTGAAACACCACTTCTCCCTATGTCCTCTTGCTCACCAGCTGAGCACCCACAAGCTTCTGCCAATATCTAAAAATCTTAATTGGCAAGTTGTTTTCTTCTCAGCCAGGCTTGTTCCTTTTCAGTTATGGCACCTTTTCAGTTATGACTTCTTCTTGTTGAAAATCTTCCAAAATGGTGCTGTTTTGGAGGGCATGTGAAGGTTAAACTGGGGACATTGGAAGCCATGTACATTTGCTGATGTTCTAATTAGACTTATCTATTAATTAATATGGTAGGCTCTAATTTGTTAGCTGCTTTAAATGTTGGAGAACAGAGTTAACTTTACATAATTGTGTGTCCTGAGGTGTAATGGTTGTGAGATGTCTTAGCAATATACTCTTATATTTATTAGCGGCTATTTATGCAAAATGACCTTTTCCCAGAGTTCTGTGCTTGGCAGCTGCTTGGAGGTAAAGAAGTCCTGTCCTTTTAATAGAGGCTTAATGGGTTATTACCACAAAAAGCTTCAGCTACCCATTTCCACACATTGTTGTTGTTCAGTCGCACAGTCGAGTCCAACTCTTCGCGACCCCATGGACTAGATCCCGCCAGGCTCTCCTGTCTTCCGCTGTCCTCTGAAGTTTGCTCAGTTTCATGTTTGTTGCATCGATGACACTGTCCAACCATCTCATCCTTTGCCGTCCCCGTCTTCTTTGACCTTCAATCTTTCCCAGCATCAGGGTCTTCTCCAGTGAGTGCTCCCTTCTCATTTGGTGGCCAAAGTATTTGAGCTTCAGTTTCATTATCTGGCCTTCCAGGGAACAGTCAGGGTTGATTTCTTTGAGGATTGACTGATTTGATCTCCTTGCAGTCCAAGGAACTCTCAAGAGTCTTCTCCAGCACCATAGTTCAAAAGAATCTATTCTTCGGCGCTCGGCCTTCCTTATAGTCCAACTCTCGCAGCCATACATGACTACTGGGAATACCATTGCTTGGACCATGCGTATTTTTGTTGGCAGGGTGATGTCTCTACTTTTTATCATGCTGTTTAGGTTCACCATCGCTTTCCTCCCAAGAAGCAGGCATCTTTTAATTTCATGGCTGCTGTCACAGTCTGCGGTGATCTGGGATCCCAGGAACGTGAAGTCTGTCACCACTTCCACGACTTCCCCTTCTATCTGTTGGAGTGATGTTTATGTTTCTCAGAGGTGATGGGTGGAAATGTGAGCCCATTCCTGGATGCCACAGTTCTGGTTCCTGTGTCATGAGCATTGTGCTGAAACTGTGGTTAAACCAGTGTAATATTATTCATGTGTAATATTTGTATACCTAACACTAGGGTTGCAACAGGCTTGGTGGAAAAATATCCTGTCCCTTAAGCAGTGATTTAGGTGGAAACTGGAAACTGTGTTGAGGTAAATATCACTTGGTAAATGACATCCTATTAAAAGGACAGGACATTTTTTATCCAGAAACCTGGCAACCATATCCAATATAGGCATATCTTCAACATATTCGATAATGTAGGACTTTTTCAGAAACCTGTAATTCTCTAGCTAGCATTATTAAGAGCACAGGATTGCACCACAGTGTATTTACTGAAGAAGCTGCACTTGCTAACTTATTTTTCCTGTTCTAGACTTACAGTGCAATCCTAAACAGAGTTATATCATTCTAAGACCACTGAAGTTAGTAGGATCAGGAATACTCTCTGGTTTTGACCTGGTAATCCAGTTTCAGGTTACTTTGTGTTTGTAGAAATCTCATGACATTCCCATACTACCTTTCAGTTACTAAATAATTCTGTTTTTCACCATACAGTTTTCTTTCTGTTAAGAGTTTTGCAATAAATGCTGTATGATAAGAGAGTAGCTGAAATTTATATGCTAAGAGCATGTTTTCTATTTCTAGAAATCTGAGTTGATTGCAATACCTTTTTAAATTGCATTTTTAAATTTTAAGTTTGATAAACTTCTAATTTATGACACCATATTCCTATGACAGACTATGATTTATAGCCTTGGTATTGCAGGAAATTTAGATAGGTCTATCAGTGTATGCTTGACTGTATGCTTTGTAAAACTAACAATAATCCTAGAGGTGCTTGAAAACTTCTCCTGCATGTACTGGTTTTATGTCTGTGCTGGGCATACCTCATACAACAGACGTCTTTATAATAATAATCACCAGCATGTAGTAGGAAGCATATAACATTCACAAGTGTCAAGTTTTGATTGTAAGTGAGGCAAATTGCACGGAGTATGCACTTTGGGTATTATTGCTGTTGTCTGCTGTGTTAAATAGGAATAGAAACATGAATATCTTGCTGCTCTTGGCTCATTGATCTGATTAGAAGCTTAGTGATTCCAAGCTATATATGTAACTCACCTAAATGTGTAATGTACTGATATTGTTATTATCTACATACATTTCATGTTATATTCCTTAGTGACCGCTTAGAGTATCTTCCCCAGTTAATTGATTGGCCATTGTATGCATGTTGCTGGAAATAACTGCCTGAGGCAAGATTGGGCTATACTTCTAGCCCACAAAACTGATGCTGCTGTAACTCAAAATTGATTGGCGCGAGTTACCTTCTAGTGCTGTTCCCTGTGACTGGCAGGTTACCTTTCATTGGTTAACGAGGTCCAAATACCAGCCAATCAAAATTTTGGGCTTCAGTTCACCTGAAACATGGATGTCTGGTTTTCTGGTTAGGAAAAGGAGTAGGTATGAGATTAAGCGAGTTAATGGGAATGATGTTAGAGCTTTTAGTTACTATGGGAATGCTTGATGTTCTCTGTGGAGGCAGCTGATGTTACTGAGTCCCTACTCTTTATCCAAGTTGGAGAAAACATGCTTTAGGGCAAGAACAAAAAAGTATGTGTGTGTGAAGTCAGACCCATAGAATGCCCTCAGTTCTGGCTCCTGGGTATTGAAAAATGGTTGGCAGCAACAGTTAGGGTCAGAGCCTGAGTTTCCCAAGCCTAGGGGAAGGAACAGCTCACTGGAGGGTGGGTAAGGGCATGTTAAATTTGAGAAGCTGGCATGGGCAACTGGCAAAAGAGTATGTGAGGAGCCAGTGGAGGCCAGAGGAGAAGGTGGCTGAGCAAAAGGGGACATGGTAGCAGAGGCACCGGAGTGGGAATGTGTGTAGAAATTGAGAAAAGCAATGAGGAGAATGTGGACTGGATGCCCAACAGTGCAATCCTCAGGGAGCAAAGTTACACCCTTCTGAGCCTATTGTCTTCAATGGACTTCATGGTCCCTAGTTGACTTCAGTGGATTTCACAGTCCCCGTTGCCACACCTGTGCTGGTTTTCCTTTGTTCTCTTGGGTTGCACTCATTACCATAAGAATAGCTACTCCTCTGCAGCTTGGAATAGAGAATGGGGCGAGGCTGATGCTTTCTTTTAGCCAGACTACCTGTACAGGGCAATTTGAGTTTAACCTCTGAGCATTCACAGAATGTAAACCCAACATTTAGCTTGCAAAGTGGCAAACATTTACACAAATATCTGTGGCATGGTGTCATCTTTGTACCCTGTGAGTAATACGGCTCCCTCTAGACAGGATTGCAGAGAGAAAGCTTTTAGCACTGATTGTCGATAGATCTGGCACTAGGCAATGTTGAAATCTTGGTATTATCTATATTTACCCTGTTCTGCCTTCTCATTGGTTATGATTTTTTGGTCTTACGTTCTGTGCAGGTTGGGCAGGGGATTTGCCAGGACAGTAGTTAAGTTGCTGATGGCAGAAATCTGGATCACAGCTAGTGAGTGCAGTGTAGGTAAAGCAGTTATTCTAAAAAAAAACATTGTGTTTGACCACTTTGAAGCATCGGTTCAAAGGCTAAGGGGATGCTGCCCAGACCAGAATGTCAGGGCTTCAGTCTGTCATTTTTGTCACTCGTTTGTCCCTATTGCTTTGGGTTCCCTCCCCTTTTCCACATGTATTTTGCTTCCTCTGGGACTAGTAAGTAAAGGTAAAGGTTTCCCCAGTATACATTGGGAGAAACCCCCCCTGAAGCAATAGGGACAAACGAGTGACAAAAATAACCGTGTGGAAGTGGCCAGTGACTGTGTACTGAAATAGGAAAATCCCTTGGAGCTGTCACAGGCCTTGACCCAAAAAACTCATGGTGAGGGAGATGGTGCCTGGATGCTCCGCTCAGACACCTGCTGGTGATGGACAAGGAGGAGTGTAAATATTCCCGAAGACTGTTCTGGGGTTTGGAGCTAGGGTGGACTTGCCCAGGTGTTCAGAGATGCTTAAATAGAGGACACCTGGCTACTACGTGTCCCACTTGGTTATCACCCACACCGTGTTAGAGTTTTATGTTGAATTATTTTGCAAGTTGTAGATCTCTTGCATTCAATAAAGTTGTGACCTCTTTATTATCCAAGAACTTGTGTTGGTTCTCTTTATTCTGTATCCATTTGCAGTGCACACATCAGCAGGTATAAACTAGATTCCAATTAGGGATGATTAAAAGTCACATGTTCTCCTTTGGGATCACAGAAGTCTGACCCATTTCAAGCTTGGTTAAATCTGCATATTTAGAACTTTTCCTGTCTTCCATCTCTCGAGGATTACAGCTGTTCTGCTGCTTAGATAAATCTGCACTAGTATCCCTTTTGCGTTACAGTAGTGGATTCTAGCTTTACACCTTTTGAAGTCCAGGTGAAGTCATGCTAACTGCAGTTACACCTAAACTTCTGCGCTGTTGTAGAGGTATGAAGCTGTAGGTTGTTGAATTGTCTCCTGAGGATTCAGCTCTAAACATATTTCAGAGATCATTGGACAGCTTTTAGAAAATAATGACTGATTCTCTACAAACCTTTGCTGTCAGCTGATGATTTAGAAGTTAAAAACTTAATTTTTTCAATGGCTGAATCATATTCTAGCCTTTAAGGTACGTTTTCAATAATCAGCTGCTGGCTTTGAATACCAGTCAGCTGTTTAATAGGACCCCCTCCCCTTTCAGATGGAAGGAAATGTGTTCGATTTTAAGAGTGACCTCTTATCTTGTTTGAGTATTGTTGTTTAATTGTGCAGCTATGTAATGCCCTCTGCTGCACACATAAGCAAGGAAAGAAGTAAGAATCTCATAGTAGGAAAAAACCACACATTAGCATCTGTCCCTGTTTTTTTAAAATAAGATTTCAAACCAAATCTTGATATATACATGCAAATAACATTTTTATAGATGCAGGAGATTGGCAATTTGAGCATGCAAATCACTTTGAATTACAATATTTTTCATTACTTTTAGCATATTTGGATGACCATTTTCATATTTCTCTTCTTAGCTGTTCTTCTAATCCAGGAAAATTTTGTTCTGTTTTCTAATTAACTAGACACGGTTATACAGTTTCTTTTAAAAACTTTATTTTTTTGGCTTTTGATTTTAATTTGGAATACACACAGCTAATTTTTGTGTTCATATGTAATGCTGGAGATTGCATGGATGTGTGACTGCAATTCCACTTCCACTAGAGGGGAGTATTATACTAGAGGGCTCGCATATCCAATTCTCCCCTTTCATTCTCTGCCTTTCAAGCTTAACTACATGTTAACACATTAGAGCCATTAAACACCTTTTTTCTTTAGAAAAGCAAGTTTTGAAGGTGTGATTGAATCCTTTTCTGTCACTTTTTGTGTCTATAACCTATGGTATTGTACTTGGCATCTTTACAAGCTCAGTGACCACTTGCTATGGTGAAGTGGTTAGAGCGTTGGACTAATACTGATAGACTCATGTTTAAATTCCTACTCAGTACTGAAGCTCACTGGGTGTGCTAGTCACACACTGTCAGCCTAACCTACTTTACAGGGTTGTCATAAGGATGAAACAGGTGAGGAGAGAACCATAAATCCCACTGAGGAAAGATTGGATAAAAATGTAGCAGATGTATTGGCCTGTGTCTGTCCTAAAAATACACCACAGGCCACAGTTTGAGAATTGCTTCTCTCTACAAGGGATAGCTCACTACTTAGAATCATAGAGTTGGAAGGGACCTCCAGGGTCATCTAGTCCAACCCCCCGCACAGTGCAGGAAATTCACAAATACAGTAAGCCAAACCTGTTTTGTTTAGAATTATTATCTTTTGGGGTGATCAAAGACAAAGACACCTAAACAATTCTCATACAGAATTCAGCAATGTACTAGTTACGCTAAAAAGAATTGGTGAGGTGAGCTTTTTGTTTGTCATGTCACTAGTAATTGTAGATGCAAGGTGAAATTCCAGTAGTCAAATGCATCTAAGAATGAGGAGTAGTGTATTTTGACTGACTTCAATGTATTCTCAAGTCAAGTGGAAAACAAAGTGCAGGCCTGGAATCTTGCAAAGGTCAAACTAATTTTCAGTTGTATGACAATAGGTAATTTTCCTAGCATTGGTAAGATGATTGCAAAGCCTCTCTGGGTTTCTTCCTTTACTGCCATGATTTATTTGATGGTAATTTAGAAGCCTTCAAACAACATTTTGCCATTTAATTTAGTTTAGTAGAGTTCTGTGAGCTATAGTTACCTGAAGCTTAGAAATCTTTTCTGATTGTTTTAGCACAGAAAACACTGTAGAGTCCTATCCGTTGAATTAGCTATGATATTGATTCTTCGTTCATGGCCATGTTGGGTGGGAAAGAAAGCGTCAGGGAATTTTGGCTACTGTTTTCCTCCATTGTTTAACATTTTACCTACCACTATAAAAGTGCATTTTATTGTATCTTGCATCTGTCCCTAAAAACAATCCTGCTTCATATATACCACTTACTGTAATTGGATAATATAAAGCATCTCTTAGAACTAGCAAATTTAAGGGAATGCTTCTTCATTGGCAGTGAGGGGGGTATCGGAATGTCCAGACATGTCTTTGGGGGCGGTAAAATTTCAGTTTTGATTTATCCCAAGCAAATTGTGAGAAAGTTGCCTGTTTTCTTTAAGTTTGAGGGAAATCAATAGTATTATAACCAAACCCTAGTCAGCACTTTTACTAAATTCCCTCCTGTAGCAATATAAAATATATTTTACTGTGAAGACCTCCATATTTAGGTCCATGTCTGTTTCCTACTTTGGGCTCTCCAAAGGTTCATGGTATGACATGCAGTAAACTCAGGAGGAGTTCCAGTAGAATTCCATGCAGCCTAAAGGTACTTCCTAAAGAGAACCAGTGAAGTGTAGTGGTTAGAGGGTAGAACTAGGATTTAGGATACCCAGGTTCAAATTGCCATTCTGCCATGGAAACTTGTTGGATGACCTTGGTCCAATAACATCGCAGGGTTGTTGTGATGATAAAACGGAGGAGTAAAGAATTATGTAGGCCACATTGAGCCCCCATTGTTAAGAAAAGTGGGGTATAAATAAAATAATTTCCAAGCATGACAAAAAGGAAACTGTCTGAATAAGTCTACTGGAAGGCAATAAAATCAGTCATTTCCCTATTTAAAATTCAGGTGATATCTCAGTTATTGACTATGATGTCATACCCTTAATGCATGGAAGGATCTTGCTGGCAGTCATTCTTATCCGAAGCCTAGTATTTCCCCTAGATACAGTCATCAGCACACTACAAGGCTTTTCCACCCTCTGGACCAGCAAGTGACCAGTCACTTATCCCAGATTTTTTCATTTTACATGTGTGACACTTTGCTATACATAAATTTTCCCACTCAGCAGGTAAATCTAGTTGGGCCAATAAGATGCAAACTGCTTGGTTCCAAACCAATCCTGATCCAGATGTCTACAGACGACCATAGTTTCTGCATGTTTTCTGTATAAACATAGTCTCCAAACCCCAGAATTATGCAGCAGTTCTTCAGACCATCCACTTTCTGCCGCTGTGCCTCATCACAGGGAAATCCCCAGAGATCTAGAGCCAGTCTTGATCTCTGCCCTACTTTTCCTCCCTCTCTCTTTGATCTCTGCCTAGGATTGCTCAACACAGTGTTGCTGTGCATCCGCCTTCATTCTCCTTCCACTCTGGACCATCCAGGACTTCCATGTTCTTCACACAGGCTTATATGTTTTTATTTGTTCCCCTTTTTATTAGGGCTGTCAAATCGGGCCGGCGGGCGGGGAAACCCCCGCTTTGGAGGCCCGATTTCCACCGTGGCGGAATTGGGCCCCGGGGAAACCCCACCCCCGCGTGCACGTCACAGGGAAATGATGTCATAGAGTTTTCCCCTCAAATGGCTGTGGCCCCGCTCCAGCGTGCCTGGCATCAAGACGTCACTTCCCTGTGACGTGCATGCGGTGCGCGCGCGCACACGCCAGGAGCTGGGCTGGAGTCCCCCGCCACAAGGGTAAGTGCCATTTGGGTATTGTTTGAGTATTTCGGGTGATATTACCACTCTGTGTGCCTCCTGCTTTTTTTGGCACTATTTTTTAAGCTTGAATTCTGTTTTCTGTGTGTTTATTTCTGGGAGTCTCTCCCTTTCTGTGGTGAAGTGCTACTCCAAATTTGGGATCTTGGTATACACAGGCAGTGGTCTCTTAATATAATTTTACCCCAGAATACCCATGTATGCACTTGCCATGCAAGGGGAACACTCCAGATGTCCAATGTTACATGTGTAGGTTGTTTGGTTAACACTCCCCACCTGTTTTGACCAAAAGCTAATTGTGTTTACAGCCGTTTTTAACTGTTTCCTGGAAGTGCGTATGAGAATTAAAATTTTGTGTTTAGGTTATGATGAATAAAATTAAATGGGAAAAAATGAGGTCTTTATCATTGGTCCGGGTTCTCTATTTTCTGCTTTATTGAGCAGGTTGTATGATACTATTGTTTTTGTCTTTCCACTCTCAGCCAGGTAGTAAATTTAAAGTATAGTATAGTCTCTTGTAGGCCAACCTTGCAAAGAACGAGTAGCTGTATTATGATGCCACTCCTCCAATTGCAGCTGCTGGATGATCTTGGGCAAGCCATAGTTCTGTCAGAGCTGTTCTCCCTCTGAAGTGGAGGACATCTTGTGGGTGAGTCCCATCCATCACTTAGGGAGGCAGGACTAATTTCAATTACTTCCTGTTTCCTGTAGTGGGAGTCACCCTAGGCTCAGTTCTTTTCCTGCCTCAGAAGGGAGAGCAGCTAGGTGTAGGCTCTGCCTAACCCTATCTTTCTGAGTTAACTTACTTTCACTTTCTCCTTCCATCTTTGCTGTTCCCTCTCTCTGAAGAAACTTAAGAAAAATCAAATCTTCTTCCTTCCTATATGTTATCCTCTCCCCCCCCCCTTTGGAGGTTGAGCATTGCCGGGCCGGTTGCTCTCTTAATGGGAGGGGGATCTCACAGACCGCCTTCCATGGCATTAAGAGACGATAGCAATGGAGATAGAGGCCGTGGCGGTGGTCGACGCTCAACCAGCAGAGCAAGGTGAGGATGGCATTCCAAAGCGTGCCAAACAGCTGCACACCCCACCAGCATTTACAGAGCTTGTGCCAGCCTCAGCGGCCATTTTGGAGTTCACTGGCCACTCTACGCTTTAAGATGGGAATGGCGAGCAGAGCCTAATTCCGCACATGGCGCACCCCGAAACCTATGGTTCAGGGGGGTTCATCGAGCTAGGCGTGATTGTGCCGATAATGCTCAAGGGGCCAAGGAAGATGACGAGTTGCGGAGCGGCGAGCAGAACCTAATCCTGCACATGGCACACCGTGAGAACTATGGTTCAAGGGGGTTCATCGAGCTAGGCGTGATTGTGCCGATAATGCTCAAGGGGACGAGGAAGATGACGAGTTGCAGAGTGGTAATGTTGGCAATCCCCGGTCTGTCCCCTTATTTCCAAATGTAATGGCCTTCTTTATAAGGGGAGGAAATAGTGCATTTCTTCAGATCAGGGGGCCATGGGGCTACTATGTCCCCCTCCCCCTCTCCTTGGAGGCGCAAGAACAGAGTCAGCTGTCCCACCAAAGCTGCACAAAAAGGGTTCGCCAAGGAGCACTGCCTATTTGATCCGCCTTCACGTGAGAGGAATAGCCTCTCACATGTCTCTGGTGAAAAGGAGGGGGGGATTTTCATGTAATGATGGTGAATAGGGGGAAATGATTGTCTCAGACCAGTCCTTTAGATATTTCAAGGGCGAGGTTTTTCAGTATTTTTCAGACCCTATCAGCACTCAATATACGGGCACCCCAAAAGGCAGGGGACAAGAGTGCTAATGCCCAAGGGCAGAAAGTTGGCACAGAGCTCATTGATGAGTTCTTTCCTCCAGCTGATTGCTCAGAAACAGCCTTCCTCTCCCCTGCATTCTATGTGAGACAGATGAGGAAGAGGGGGCAGAGTCAATAACAAACCATTTCCAGGGGTTGTTAAAAAGTTGTACCCTTTGATAACATCTGCTTCAGAACTTTTGCAGGTACCTGTGGTTGATGCACCAGCAACTGCCCTACAATCCTCTGGGTTGCTCTCTGAAGATAAACATGAGGCCACTTCCATGGCAATCAATATGCCAGCTGCAGCATCCACAGTTTCTAAAGCAACTATTGTGTGGATGCATAGGTTGATGGAGAGGTTACCATGCAGCAACCGCAGACTACTGGAGGGCAGTGTTCCCTCTAAGATGAGTTAGTGTGAGCTAGCTCACAGTTTTTTAGCCTCCGGCTCACACCTTTTTGTCTTCGCTCAGGAGGGATGGCTCCAGAGCAAACTAATTTACGCAGTAGCCAAATCGCTCGCTCAGAACTGCAATGCCAGTAGCTCACAAAGTAGAATTTTTGCTCACAAGACTCCACAGCTTAGAGGGAGCATTGCTGAGGACCCTCCCCTCCAAACCCCGCCCTCTCCGGGCTCCACCCCCCAAATCTCCAGGTATTTTCCCAACCCAGAGCTGGCAACCGTAGTGCAAGTGGTTGAGAAATGTGGGGGGAAAGCATGAACAGAAGATCTATCGCAGCTCTCGGACCTCCCCCCCATTCATACCATTCTCTGTCCCTGTAAACAAACAAGAGACTGGGGTCTACTACATCTTCTTCATGGTCCCCAAAAAGAACGGGGATTGGAGGGCTATCCTAGATCTGAAATACTTACACAGATATGTTGAACACAGACACTTTCGCATGGAGACCCTCAGATCCATTGTGGAATCCTTATGACCCAGGGAGTTCCTCTCCTCTTGGCAGAGGCATACATGCACGTTCCAATCTTCTTACACCATCAAAGAGTCCTACATTTCTGCGTGGAGGAGACTCATCTCCAATTCCGAACCCTGCCCTTCGCGTCTCCTCAGCTCCCTGGGTGTTTACAAAGATCCTGGTTCTTCCGGTCGTTTGTCTTCAAGAACAAGGGATTTGGATTTGCAGTGCTTGCAAGACTTCGGGTTCCTGGTGAACATGCAGAAAAGCTCTCTAACTCCCACACCACTTGAAGTGGTGATGGACACTCAAGCTACAAAGCTTTATCTTCCTGTCAAAAAGGCCAGAAAGATCAAAGAGTAGGTTAACCAAATTATTCAAGCCAGGACTTCACCCTGACCAAGATGATGGGCCTCATAGAATGGGGATTTTTTTCACTCCAGACTGATAGTACCTCTCCAGGTGAAATTAAGTCTGCGCTGGTGGACCAAGTTGAACTGTCTCAAGGCAAGTCCTTTTGGATCCAGGACCGGATCCAAAATTTTCTCTGACACCAGTCTATCAGACTTGGGGGGGGGGGAACCTTACTCAATCAACCAGTGTAGGACAGATGGTCCGTAGCAGAAAGGAAACTGCTGTTTAATCTCCTGGAGCTTCAAGCCATTAGGTTCGCCCCTCAGATCAGGGGGAACCACATCCTTGTTCGGATGGACAACATTTCAGTGAAGGCTTACCTCAACAAACGGGGGTTCCAGGTCCTTCGCCTTACAAAGGGAAGCAACTCAGTTATCGAATTGGGCAGAATACAATCTGACATTGATCATGGCAGAGTATGTGAAGGAAGTCATCAACACCGAAGCAGATTGGCTGAATAGCCAGACAGTCCAGGAGGGCGAATGGTCCCAACACAAGAGAGTTTGTTTTTTCCGGCTCAGAGTGGCAATACTGGGAACTCCACAGTAGACCTATTTGCATCTTCGCTCAACAACCAACTGGACAGATTTATATCAGATATTTTCATCCCCAGGCGGAGGCCTCGGATGCCCTTCTGTTCCCTTGGCCCGAGGGGCTCCTCTATATGTTTCCTCCTCTTCCTCTACTTCCTAAGCTTCTCCGAAGGATACAAATTCTAAGGGCAGAGATCGTAGTGATGGCACCATACTGGCATCCTCATCCTTGGCTCACGCCACTACAGGAGATGGTGGTGACTCTTCCTCTAGCCATTCCTGTCTCAGAAGACATTCACGGTTCAGTTTGGCATCCCAGGCCAGGGTGGTTCTGCTTACTCGCATGGAGATTGAAAGGGACAAGCTATCAAAACTAGGCTACAAAAGAGCCAGTCATCAATATGATCATGGCCTCTTGAAGGCCGTCTACCCCAAGGATCCACAATACTACTTGGAAGGCGTTTGTCTGATGGGCTCAGTGGAAGGCTGACCCATTGCATCCGGAAATTAGATCACTACTGGAGTTCCTACAAGGATGGTCTTCACGGTGTCAGCAAGCTGCCATGAATGTCCCTATGTCCTGTGAACTCTATAGAGGTTCCCCCCCCCATGTCTGCGCTTCGGTTGTATCTCGCTTTCACTTTTGCGGAGCTCGTTAGGTGCATTCCTTTCCCCATGTCTGCTAGGTTGCTTGAAACAAGATAACGCCAAGGTCGTGCTGGAGGTTCGTTACGGTGGGGAGTAGCTATGCTGCCTGATAGTATGCTTGGGAACTGAGATGTTGTTTCTTATATGAACCGTTTGTTCCCAGGGGGTTTTGCCGCCTATATTCCTGATTTACCCGCTCACGGGAAGTAGTCCCATTGGCCCTGCTTGATTTTAATTCTGTTCATAATGATGTACCCATGCTGTAAGTTTCATTCTTAACAATCCTATTGTTTCTGAAACACCATCGCTTCAATAAATACTTCTTTGATTCAAACGTGGATTTATCTGAATGCCTGGGGTTCGGACACACGGTGAGTAACCAATGGTCATTCTCTCAAGGACAGTTCTCTCAGAGCTCTCTCAGCCCCTCACAGACTGTCTGTTGTGGGGAGGGGAAGGGAAAGTAGTTTGTAAGCTGCTCTGAGACTGAATGAAGGGTGGGGTATAAATCCATTCTCTCTCTGAGAGGAGGACATCTTTATGGGTGTTTCGCACCCTATCTGTAGTGTGCATCTTCTATTCATTTTCCCCTCTCCAGGGTCCTTTTAACTCACCCCCCTGGCTATAGCTGTTTTCTCTCTCCCCCCCCCCCAACTTCTTCTTGTTCCTCCGGCTGGAGGGAGAACGAGAATGACTGACCATGGGGGTGCCGATGATTTCCTCACTGAAGGAGAGAGAAAAGCCTCTTTTGCCGCGGAGTGCGCGGCTGTTGCTCCAAAGAAAATGGGCGTGACGAAATCTGCCTCCTTAAAGGCCAAAGCCGCGCCAAAGGAAAAGCGTGTGAAGAAACAGCCTCTTTGCCCACGCCAGGAACCGCGGGCACCATCTTGGATTTTCAGAGGACCTCGGAGAGAGAGGGGGAAGGCTGCGGGGTGGCTACGTCTGCTTCCATAAGCCAGGGCATGAGTGCTGATGACGGACTGGAGATCCCTAACACCCAGATCGTGACTTCTGGGACTGCAGGATCGACAGACTGACAAGCTGGCTTACTCGTGAGTAACCCCAATCAATGGGGAAGTTCCATATCTGCTGAATTTATGCAGTTCTTAAGGCAGACTATTAGAGATGAAGTAGCCAGTATCTGTCACCCACACCTGCTTGAGGGTGGTTCACAATCTCCTGGCCATTCCCATAGAGGTTGCAGATATGAGGAATTAGAAGATAGACCCATACCTGATCAACATAGACCCTGGCCAACCAAGGCTGCCAGGAAGGAGCATTGCACCCATAAGAGAGATCATTCTCATTGGGATCCATTACAAGATGAGGACAGTGTAATTGAGAACAGGGAGGAGGGGGAATTCTTATCTGATTAAGAGATGGAGGAAGAACTAGAAGTCCCCACACCTTCTATGAGGTTTTTTAAACCAGAAGATTATCCATATCTTCTTCAAAAGACCCTTAGAATTGCAACCTAAAGTTCCTGCAGAGGCCTTTAGCAGTGCCAATCCTTCTGACGAATCCAGACTGTGGGGGAGCAAGGATTGTTTCCCCAGAACACCTGGGATGGAAAAAGTTTTTCCTTTTCCTGAATTTCTGGAAAAGCAACTAAAAAATGAATGGGCTAAACATATGGCTAATAGGTATTGTTCTTACCATCTTTTACCAATACGTTTCTACAGGTCCCCCTAGTGGATGCTCCTGTAACAGCAATTCAGACTGCCAGCCTGTTCTCTGAAGACGGGGACGGCTCTGTTAAGGACAGTCTAGATAAGAAGGCAGAATTTGCACTGAGAAAGGCACATGAGGCCACTACCATGGCCAATGTTTTCTCTAAGCTGTGGAGTCCTGTGAGCAAAAATTCTATCTTGCGAGCTCCTGGCATTAAAGTTGTGAGCGGCCAATTTGGCTACTGCCTACATTAGTTTGCTCTGGAGCCATCTTTCCTGAGCTGAGTCAAAAATCTGTGAGCCGGAGGCTAAAAAATGGTGAGCTAGCTCACACTAACTCAGCTTAGAGGGAACACTGACCATGGCCATTAGAGCATCAGCCACAGCCACTACGGTGGCAAGGGCGGCAATTGTCTGGTTCAGGAAAATGGTTCCAGTCATTCCTGAATCTAACAAGCGTTTGGCAGAAGGTGCTGCTTAAAGCATCATGTTTTTCTGCAGATGCTACTTTGGATTCTATGATTTTTTCCTCTAGAGTTCCAGTATCCACGGTGGCGGCGAGAAGAACGCTCTGGCTGCGAGCTTGGCAGGCAGACCTTCATGCCAAGAACATAGTCCCAGCTTACCCCTTCCAAGGGGATCACTTGTTTGGGGAATCCCTGGACAAAAATACTCACAGAAACCAGGGACAAGAAAAAGGCAATGCCTAAATCCCTAGGCAGACCAGACCGCCGAGATTCTGGCAACTATTCCTTTCGTTCCCAAAGACAACCCCCCCCCCCCCAAGACTTAACAGAGACTTCAGACGACAGTCTTGGGGAGCAAATAGACAAAATTTTTGAAGGAACACCTTCCACAACAGACAGGGCAGATCCTTCTACAACAGAGACAATAAGCCGGGAAGAGACAACAAGCCTTCCAAGGCGTGATTGTTGGTCAGCACCGGTGGGGGGACGACTGCTACTATTTCATCAAACCTGGATCCAGTCCAACACAGATCATTGGTCTTGGGAGGTCACCTCCAAAGGTTACTCCATTGAGTTTGTCACAAGATCCCCAAGCCAATTTGTTCCCTCACCAGTAGCGAAGAACCGAATCAAGCTTCATCGTACTCTAGACGTCATTCAGCACCTTCTCTCAATTCAGGCCATAGAACCAGTCCCTGCCCTAGAGAGGGGGTGAGGCGTCTACTCAGTATTTTTCACGGTCCCCAAAAGGAGCGGCAGCTGGAGGGCGATCTTGGACCTGAAGTTTTTAAACAGTTTTGTAAAACTTTGTCACTTCTGGATGGAGACCCTAAAATCCATCGCAGAGGCTCTTCACCCCAGAGAGTTTCTAACCTCCATCGACCTGACGGAGGCGTATCTGCATGTTCCCATATGTCAGGGCCACAAACAGTTCCTCCGTTTCTGTGTCCAGGATCAACCTTGGCAGTTCAGAGCACTCCTATTTGTCCGGTCTACTGCCCCTTGGGTTCTCCAAGATCCTTATACACCCCATTGTGTTACTTCGAGAGCAGGGCATCCACGTGTATCCATATTTCGACGATCTGTTGATAAGTTCTGGCTCAGCGGCCACATCGAGGAGGGACACTGAAACCACTATTCAGTGTGTCTGCACCCACAGCTTCCTTGTAAACCTTCAGAAGAGTTGCCTTTTACCATCTCAGTCCATAGAGCATTTGGGAGTAATTCTGAATATGGCTCAGAACTGGATGTTTTTTCCAAAACCCAAGGCAGAAAAGATCTGCACTCTGTCTCGGCAGATCATGAGAGCCAGACTATCGTCACTTATGACACTCACCAAACTGATGGGACTGTTCATTGCCTGCCTCGATTCGGTTCAATGAGCACATATGCACGTGAGACCTCTACAACAGTTTCTTTGGCCATACCAGTTCAGGATTATGGCAAAGGAAGATCCTATTGTCACGGTTCCACACCAAGTCAAACTGAGCCTGACCTGGTGGTCCAAGGCAAGAAACCTGCTACAGGGGTGTGTGTACTATGTGAAAGAATGTGAGCAGATAGTCACAGACGCCAGCCTCCAAGGCTGGGGCGCAGTGTACTTGAACTCTCTGGCTCAGGGAACATAGTCCAGAGAAGAAACCAGGCTTCCCATCAGCTTATTAGAGCTTAGGGCCATTTGACTGGCTCTTCTTCAGTTCAGCTCCCAGATTTCCAGCTGTCACGTCCTCATCAGGACAGACAAAGTTGCTGCAAAAGCATACATAAACAGCCAAGGGGGCTCCAAGTCTTCACCCCTTCACAGGGAGGCCTGCAAGATCCTAACGTGGGCAGAACGCAATGTGACTTCCATCAGAGCAGAACACATAAAAGGCTCCTTCAATACTTGTGCCTCCCCAACCAATTACAAAACACCAAGGTTCTTCACCAGATATCATCACCACAGGGCAGAGGCGATGGATGCCCTAACCTGTATTTGGCCCTCCGGACTCATGTACGCCTACCTACCTACGCCGGTGTTACCAAGACTTCTCAGAAAGATCAGAGAAGAGAAAGTGGAGATCATTCTGGTGGCCCAGGAGACCATGGTTCTCTGAAGAACCTCGCTCTTCGTCCTCCTCTCACACTACCGGTATCATCGGATCTGCTGAATCAAGGTCCCATCTGGCATCCAGACCCGGGATGGCTCCGATTGACCGCTTGGCTATTGAGTGGGGGAAACTCCACAAACTAGGTTTCTCCAAAAAGGTAACAGATACCATGTTGGCTTCCAGGAGACCTTCCACTTGTCGAATTTACAACGTTACTTGGAAGGCGTTTGTTTGATGGTCCAGAAGGAAACATGTAGACCCACTAAAGCCATGTTTGAGATCCATCCTTGACTTCCTACAGGATGGACGCGACTCCGGGCTGAAGGCATCTACCCTTCGGCGCCAAACAGCCGCATTGGCAACAGTTCTACCCACCTTTCGAGGGTTCATAGTTTTGGCTCATCCACATGTGCGTCGATTCCTAAAGGGTGCATCACTTTAAGATCCCCCTACATCTCACAGGTTTCCATCATGGAGGCTGAATGTGGTTCTCAATGCCTTGATGGCACCACCGTTCGAACCCATCAAAGAGATCTCTCTGAAGTGGCTTAGAATGAAAACCCTCTTCCTGCTGGTGGTGACATCGGCCAGAAGAGTATCGGAGCTGGAAGTTCTTTCTGCTAATCCAAAATTCTGTCTACTCCACAACAGGCCCGTAGCTCGCATGGGGCCCATGGGGCCCGGCCTCCCCATGGGTTTTGTGGGGGCCCTCCCCGATTCTCTGCTCCCCCTCCCCCCGCCCGAAGATGACGAGAGGAACACCCTCCGGCCCTCCCCACTTTCCCCAGGCCCCCCCATTAGAAAGGTCCTAGCTACGGGCCTGCTCCACAAGGACAAAGTGGTGCTATTCACGGATCCCACCTTCCATCCTAAGCTGAATTCTCATTTCCACACGTCTTAAGAGATTTCACTACCTTCCTTCTGCCCTAACCCATGGCACCCCAAAGAGAGGTCTTGGCTCTCACTGGGCATGAGACGGGCCATAAAGATATTCCATTTGCATACTAGCAACGTCCGAAAATCGGAATCCCTCTTCATCTTTGTCTCCCCACCGAATAAAGGGAGCAAGATGTCCAAAGCTTCAGTCAGTTCCACATTGAAGGCGTGCATCACGGAAGCGTACAAGGCCCAGAAGCTAGTTTCTCCTCTGGGCATCACTGCCCATTCCATTTGGAGTGTAGCTATGAACGCTTCCTTGTCCAACCAATCATCGGCAAAGGAAATCTGCAAAGCTGCCATATGGTCGTCTCCTTTCACATTTGTTAAGCACTACAAGATGAACCTGTACAACTCGGCAGATCAGGGGTCATTTCGTAGAAAAAGAGCTAGGGGAACTCATTAGCATAACTCATTAGCATATGCCACACCCCCTTACATCAGGGGCCCGGTGGTGGACATGCAAGGCCAGCGGGAGTGCGAGGAAGCCCCACCAAGGCCCTCCCTGGCCCCAGGCAGGCATGCAGGGGTGGGGAGAGGCGGGGAGGAAGCAACTTACCCTCCCTCTTCTCCTGCCTCCTCCTGGCTGAATGAGGGCCGGAAGCGGGGTGGCCAGAAGCAGTGGGTGGGGCTTCATCATGTGCCCCGCCCCCTGCACCTCACCCGGGGGAACTGTGTTCCCCCGCGTTCCCCCCCGAAATGACCTCTGCGGCAGATGCAGCCTTTGGATGCAGAGTTCTACAGCACATTCTAACAATGACAATGACCCACCCAACAGTTGAGGACGCTGCTATGGGAGGTCCCATCAAGATGTCCTCTCAGAGGGAGAATGGACCAGTGGATACTTACCGTGAGGGGTCCTTCTCCTCTGAGATAAGGAGGACATCTTCGCCCTCCCGAGTCATTGTCAAACTTATCCTGCTGCTCCTTATCTGATGTTCTTTCATACTTGTTTGCTTCCTTCCTGTCTTACTTCTATTCTGTTTTTTCCCTCAGTAGTTAACCAGTTATGGCCTTGTTGCCATGGTTCAATGTTATTGTTGTTATTATTGCTTCTATGAGTTCCACAACTGAGGAGATGGGCGTTCCCCACCAAGAGGCCAGGAAGTTGAAGATTATTGGTTCCTTCCTCCCTACAGATAGGGTGGGAAACACCCATCAAGATGTCCTCCTTATCTCAGAGGAGAAGGACCCCTCACGGTAAGTATCCACTGGTCCAATCCCCCCCCCCTTCTGACTGTTAGTAGCTCTCCAGTCAGGTATTTCCTGTAATTTACAGCTTGAACCACTTCTAACTCAAGATGTTGGCGACTGAACCTGGGACCTTCTGTATGCAAAGTGAATACTCTGCCACTGATACATATGTTGCTTCTTATTGGTCAGTCACAGTAAATGGACGGGAACTAGGCAGGGCTGGGGAAGGAAGCCTAGAGCAAGTCCAGTCGCCTCCACATTTAATTATCTCCCTCTCCTTTGTCCTCCTAGTTCAGTGGCTTCACTGAATTCCTGGAGTGTCATGCTGGGGAAAAATATTTTTAACACCCCCCCCCCATTTTACTGTCTTCAGATTTTCTCTTGAGAGGGGCTGCTTGGTGACAGAAAGAAGAGATCTAGTAGAGTTTGAAAAAGGAGGGATCAGGTGACCACTCACAGACTTGGTTGGCTGGCTACATTCAAACTCCATGATAGCTCATAAATAGGGTTGCCAAATTCTTCTTCGCCAGGAGCGGGGGGCTCCTGGCCAGCGTTGGGGTTGAGCGCGCGCGCGCGAAGCGCGCACATCACCCAGAAGTGACGTGGGCACGCTGGGGGCGGGGCCACGGCCATACAAGGGAAAACCATAGAGTATGGCTGTGGCCCCGCCCCCAGCGTTCCCGGCGTGCCTACGTCACTTGCTAGTGACGCGCACGCCGGGGGTGGGGTTCCCCCGGGCCCCGATTCCGCCGCATCGACAATCGGGGCTTCAAAGCGGGGTTTCCCCGCCCCCCGGCCACATTTGGCAGCCCTACTCATAAAGCATGGTTTGATTAAATTGTGCTTTAGTGTGAATTCTGGAAGAAGGCTACCTGATGAACTGTGGTTTGTTGGTGGTTCCTCTACCAACATGATACATTGTCAGACTGTACCAAGTGACTTTATCACATTGGAATGACGTAAGAATAGAACACTGCGTGCATTTTGATACCTATTTTAAGACAAGTCATTGGTGGCTCTTTGGCTACATCTAGTGGTGGTGGTGGGGATTATGACAGAAATAGCAGTTCAGATGGTCACTACTTTTTGCTTGTGGAAAGTTATCAGCCTGGATTAAGCATTTGAACTGTCTAAAAGTCAGATGAGACAGAACAACATGGATTCTGTGCAAGACATGTGAGTAGGCTTGTTCTCTAATGGGACAGATGTGCAAATGACCTGGTCCAGCACCAGTATTTACAACAAATATAATTTTGTAACCTTTTTACTTGGGAAGAGAAGGGACGACTTATATTTACTTTTTATACTTTTATTTCACTACTCCTCAAGGAGTTCAGTTCTCTTCTTTCTCGCATCAAATATGAGTTAGGTTAGACTGAGAATGAATGACCAGTCCAAGATCTTCCAGTGAGTTTCATTGGGTCCAGTACTGTACCGTGGGATCCCCAATCTTTTCAAACCTGTGAGCATGTTTGGAATTATGACATAGGGTGGTGGGTGCAACCACAAAATGGCTGCTGCAGGAGGCGAAGACAACCACAGAAACCTTATAAGGAGTTAGGTTATACATAATTCTAATATTAACTTGTTAACATTTCAGGCAGAAGCTCTGCTTATCACAGTGCATTTTAAAATGAGCATATCATTTAGAAAGATTTTTGTTGTGTACTTTCAATAATGTTGTGAAGATCTTTTTGCTGTGGTGATGCCTGCTGCCAAAAGAGCTCTGGAAAAATTTGCACAGTCAATCAGATCTCAATAGCTGCGTACTGGCCAAAAGCCCCACTGGCCCCTGTCTGCTGTCTAAAAGCACTTGGTGGGTCCCAAGAAAGGTGTCAGAAGGTGTTGTGGCACCCATGGGTGCCGAGTTGGGGGGCTCTTCCTCTAATCATTCCCCACTTTGGAATCCTACATGCAGTATTACTCTAGTAGTAGACTGGCTGGTTCCTGTTTGAGGAAGGCAGCATAATGGGACCATCAGGTGATGTGCTTGGGGGAACTTCTTCTTGTTGTTCAATCGCACAGTCGAGTCCGACTCTTTGCGACCCCATGGACCAGATCACGCCAGGCCCTTCTGTCTTCCGCTGTCCTCTGAAGTTGGCTCAATTTCATGTTCATTGCCTCTATGACACTGTCTTAGGTATGCAAAAATAATACTTCTAAAATTCATTCAGAAGTAAAGAACCTAAAAATCCAGTTGATGAAGGCTAAACACGATCCAGAAATAACGGAGTATTGAGAACAGTTCTTAAGTGCTCAGAAAACATTAAATCAGTTCCTACCTTTTAGTGTTTATTGGAATAATGTCAGCTGGTTGCTTCTTCTTTAGTTTAGGGATTACCCCCTATACACAATATTTCATTGACTTACAGTGTCTGTTCCCCCCTACCCCCAATCTTTAAGTCCTTTCAGTGCAAAATTCTGGCTTTGAGCTGGAGAGATTTATTAATGTTTTGGGACAAAATGATTAACAGATAACAGCTTTGTGGGCTGTTCCTCCGTTGTCAAGCCTTGCTTTGCTACAGTCTACGACTGTGATAGTTGCCATATTTGCTGACTCCGTTTATAGTTTCTTTTCAGAGAAAAGTCATTCACATTACCTGGTCACATGTTCTTTGCGGTCCTTAGTAAAATGTTAGCACTAGCGTCGTCTGCATCCAGGAGAGTACAGTTTGTGAGCTACACTGGAAATCATTCACTAGGTAATAGTTTAGCTACTTATTATCAGGAATGCTTTACTGTGGGTATTCTGGAGGTTTGGGTTAAATGTGGCTTCATCCATCACTGTTGCAGAACCCTAGTAATCAGAAAGTGCTGCAAGGAAAGATAACTCATGCAACAAATTAAGAAATTCTAAGCTTCATTCGTTTAGCTAAAAAGAAGCTTGAAGCTTTGATGTACGTAACATTACAGGGAAGCGACACCATACTGTGTTCAGGAAAATAATTTTTCTGTAATAATATGCAATAATAAAAAGCTGACCTTGAAAGTGGTTTTATGCTGCATATGTCAAACCCATTTCTGGGAGCAAATGAACCTTATGCCCCTTCTCAGTTTTATTTTTAAACTTCTTGTAGTCCGTGTGTCTACGCAGGACCCATGGAAATGAAAATCCCTACAAAGCTTCACAATCAGTCTCCTAACAATAAATATTAGGTCTGTTTAATCTAGATGGATTAAGAAGTAACACATGCAGTGCTCTATTCCATAAAGACAACTGGTTCTGTGATGATAGGTGGATATTGCAAGGGGGATACTTTTTGCTCATTTTAATCTAATGCGCTAAATTGTATACACAAACCTGCTTCCAGTTCAGAAGGAATAAACAGTTTCATGTTTTTATCTCCAGGATAATCTCTATTTTTCTTCTTTGTGGGTTGAAAAACTTCAGACAGTGTTGACTCATTCTTGCATTGCTTGAATACTTCTTGTCTCTTGCTGGGCTTTGAGCTTCCTGCAGTGTGGTACTGCTATTCTTACAGGCGGGGGGACTCACATGTCTTGCAACTTCATTCTAATAAAAGAGAACAATAACTCTGGAATAACAGAAAGAAAACTGAATCTAATTTATTAAGTCCTCTGAATGAGAGTTGTGCAGGGAGTTTTTATACGTCTTGGAGGAATCAGAACTAGTGTTAGGTTAATTACACTTACAAGGATAAATATGAGGACCCAGCCAAAAGAAACAGAATGCAGTTGCTGGCATAAAAGGACAGAAGTACAATATTTGTACTTTGCTTAATGAATTCTTTTGTTTGCTTGATGATACAAAGCCAGGCTTGTCTGGCTCTCTGCTTCTTCTTAAGTTATCCAGAGGAAGAGGAGGAGGAAGAAGAGTTGGATTTATGCCCCGCCCTTCACTTGGAATCTCAGAGCATCTTACAATCTCCTTCCCTTCCTCTCCCCACAACATAGGCGGGGCTAAGAGGGCTCTGAGAGAACAGCTCTGAGGGAACTATGACTGACCGAAGCTAACCCAGCTGGCTGAATGGGGAGGAGTGGGGAATCAAACCCGGTTCTCCAGATTAGAGTCTGCTATTCTTAACCACTACACCACAGGTGGCTCTCAGCAGAATAAGGATCCTTCAGCCTATGCAAAAGTAAAGTGAAGCATCTGGAGAACTTACTGATAGATATTCAGAGAGCTTGGAGAAGAAATGAGCAGAAAGGGAAAGTAAAGATTGTTTCAGGACAATGGATACAGGAGTCTGCATGAGAGGCATATTTGACGGCAGCGTTAAATGGGTTCATTGGGGTACTGATCTGAAGAACATCTGATGTGTTAAGATGTTGACTCTACAATGTTTATATATGTTTTCAGCGTATGGGACATGTGATTGAATATTGGCTCCTCATCAGCTTGTATAGCAAGCGTGGTGCTTTCTTCTACATTTTTGAAGTTGAAAAAGACATGTTTGTTTAAAGTAACCAGGTAATAACGTCCTGATACCTCATCAAGTTGGGGCAAATTTCTCTGCAGCTATGCTGTTCTCCAGCAGAGCACCATTATTATTTTTTTTTTTTGCAACAACTTGAATTTTGCTATTTTGCAGTATTCTTGGTTTACTACCAAGTGGTAGCGATGATGATAGTTCTGAAACTGGTGATGGTAATTTCGAACCTCATAAAGTACCTAGCATTAGTGCAGTAACTTCCTTTCCTCTCATCAACAAACTTTATCAGAGTTGATTTGTTGTTCTGAAACTGCTACCTTTTAGGAGAAACATTAGGTTGTATGACATTAGATTCTGACATTGTTGCAAGTGCAATTATTACAAATTTCGAATGTGAATGACTGAGCACTAATGTAGTTTAATTTCTTATACTGCGGTCATGAAAAAAAGATCACTATCTTTGTAATATCTATTTATCAAAAGTTCCTTGCAAAGCGTTTTATCTGGCAAATCCTAGAATAGGTGAATGGAGGAGTTAGGCTTCACAAGGTCAGAATTTCCAGGGCTAAGGTAGCACAGTGGTATGTGGAGATGCTTGGACTGGCAGTGTTCTGTGTCATCAAGGTTTAATAAATAGAGAAATTATGAACTTAACTTGTTTGATAGAAATATGGCATCTGTCATAGTAGTACATGGGAAATGGGTATTTATTAGTGCCTAGACTGCATATTAATTTATACACTGAAAGTTGTACAACCTGTTTTGTTTCTTTTTATTACTGGCTAACGATCACAAGGACTACATTGACTATATGTCCTACATCCAATGACTTTTTCCTTTCTTGTCACTCATTGCCATGTCACTCATTTCCTTCCTTTCCAGACAATATAATTGTGTATTCTAGGTACCAGATTTGATCCATCCTTCATCTGTCAATGTCTTGGCAGAGGTTTCAGATTATTTTCTGTGCAGTTCCTCTAAGAAAATGAAAGAGCAGGCCAAACCAATTTTTGTGCAAAAAACCGCAACTTTATAATTCATAACAGTTTACACACAACTCCTTTGCTGAATTTGTAAAATATTTGGTATATTATCTTTTAAATCCTGGAGAATGGTTGTAGGAGCTTCATTGAGGTACTGAAAATACAACTTAATATAAAGAACAAACTGTGAATACTTTTTTGACATTTTCAGCATTTTAATTCTGTTTCATACTTGTATATCTAAGGGTTTTTTTTAAAGGTTAAACCTTGAAGTATGAAAAAGTGAACAAACAGGTATAGTTATCAGGAAGCCAGATTGGATGCAGCTCCATGTTGGTTGTAAATTTAAGTTTTCTACTATGTAATATGTCAAATGGCTCATAGTTTACTGCTGTGTTGACAAACTATTTGCACATTCTAATATTCATGGAACCTTTCCAGGAACTTGCCCAGGGTTTACAAGGTTTGTATCTGAATTTTTTTCAGGCTAGTCTCTTTTATTATTTAACTAGGAATAAGTCTCATTGTAGAAGTAAATACAACGAGCTCTAGAAAGAGGCTGTTGGCGGGTGCCCTGGCCTTGGGCACTCAGTGTCAATTTGCTGTGGTGACCTCAGCAGGGTACAATGACACAGATCTCACTGTTTTCTCCAGGGGAACTGATCTCTACCATCTGAAGAGCAGTTGTAATTCTGAGATAGGCAACACTGGTTCCCCAGGAGAAAATGGCTGATTTGGAGGGTGGAGCCTATGGCATTGTATCTGTCTGAGGTTTCATCCCTCCTCAAACCCCACCCGATCCAGGCTCCACTCTCAAATCTCCAGAAATTTCCAAACCTGGAGTTGGCAACCCTAGCTCTTACCATTATCTGCCCCTCTTTCAGCTTTTCAACCCCCCCCCCACCTGAAGCCTCTAACTAGGAAAAGTATAGTATTTCTCCGCATTGGGGACCCAAGCAGTGGGGAAGCAACCTCAGCAGGATATAATGACACAGAGTCCACCCTGCAAAGCAGCCGTTTTCTCGAGTGGAGCTGATCTTTGCCATCTGGAGAGCAGTTTTAATTCTGAGTGATCTCCAGCCCTCACCTGGAGATTGGCAGCAATGGTTCCCCAAGAGGAAATGGCTGATTTGGAGGGTGGAGTCTATGGCATTGTACCTGTCTGAGATCCCACCTCTCCTCAAACCCCACCCTCTCCAGGCTCCACCCCTCAAATCTCCAGGAATTTCCCAACCTGGAATTTGGCAACCCTGTCTCCTTCCCAGCCAACCATCCACCTACCTTTATTTACCTCTCTGACTTCAGATTTTCATCTCCCCTACACACACACACCTGGAGCCTCTTCTTAGGAAAAGTAGTCTTTCTTCGCACTGGGGACCCAAGCAGTGGGGTAGCAACCTCAGCAGGGTATAATGACACAAAATCTACCTTTGCAAAGCAGCCATTTTCTGCAGTAGAGCTGATCTCTGCCATCTGTAGAGCAGTTTTAATTTTGAGTGATCTCCAGCCCTCACCTGGAGATTGGCAGCGATAATTCCCCAGGAGAAAATAACTGTTTTGGACGGTGGACTCTATGGCATTTTATTAAGCTGTGGCCCCTCGCCTCCCCCAACTGTGGCTTCCGTAGACTCCACCACAAAATCTCCAGGAATTTCTGAACCTGGAGCTGGCAACCATAGTCAGGACTGGCCCCAGTGAATTCCCCACAAAGTCCAAAGGAGGCCTGGAAAGGGCCTTTGCCTTTTTACTGACAGAACCAAGCTTGGTTGCCTAGCAGCAGCCACTGAGGGAAAAGTTAGCCCCACAGTAGGAGGAGAAGAGAGTGGTTTGACTGCTGGTGGCCCATCTCAGTAGCCAGCCTGTCACAGAGGAGCCAAGCAGAAGTGTCTTTGTCAGGAGTGACAGTTGTTTTGGCAGTTTATTCTGACAGGGAACAGTGACTGAGGCAGCAGTGGGCGGGGAAGAGGAGTGGGTCCAGCACCCAGCCAATGGCATGCAAGTATTCTTGAGTAGCGGTTGATAGGCCAATAGCTGATGGAGTGCACAGCACAGCCAGTGGGAGAGCTGGAAAGTGCCAACACATTAGGGCTTTTATATGTATAGGATTACATTTGTCATTATTGATTTTGGCATGTGATTTAATACTTCTGTGAAAAAGCATTGTACTCTATGTCAAAGCAAATGCTGTTCATCATTGCTAGCATTCGTTTTTGTGCAGTGTACATGTGTTTAGAAACTCCCCCCCAAAAAAAATTTTTCGCATCAATCTTAGCAGGAAGGCTCAAAAAGGTGTTGGTACAGACTATACATCAAGATCAAACCGGCTTTTTACCTAGAAGACATATGAGGAACAATTTGAGGATAATTATAGATGTCCTAGAATTTTATGAAGAACATCCGGAAAAAGAGGTATTGTTGATGTTCCTTGACGCGGAAAAAGCATTCGACAATCTATCTTGGGACTTCCTACTGCAAAAGCTGAATATTGCCGAATGTGGTCAAGAATTTTACTCAATGGTCAAAACTATATATAAAAGGCAATACGCGAAAGTAATAGTAAATGGAGATGTGACAGAGATGATAGAAATACAGAAAGGAACTAGACAGGGATGTCCGCTATCACCTCTACTCTTTGTTTACGCGATAGAAACACTCAATGAGGAGATAAGACAAAATAAACAGATAGAGGGCTTAAAAGTGAAAAGTGAAGAGTTTAAACTACAGGCTTTCGCTGATGATCTGGTGTTCATAATAGAAAACCCGAAAACATCACTAGGAGAATTAATGGAGACAATTAAAAACTACGGCCAGGCAGCAGGACTAAAAATTAATTATAAAAAATCCAAAATTATCGTAAAAAACTGTCGCCCAAACACAATAGAAAAAATTCAAGAAGTGTCTAAAATGGAAGTTGTTAAAAAAGTAAAGTATTTGGGAATTAACATATCTAACAAGTGTAATTCATTAGTGGAGGAAAACTATTATAAGCTATTGAAAGAGATTAAGATGGACTTACAGAAATGGAACAACATCCCACTATCTTTTATGGGTAGAATAGCTTTGATAAAGATGCACGTGCTACCAAGGTTTTTGTTTTTGGCACAAAACATACCAGTGCTAAAGAAACAGGCCTTCTTTGAAGAATTGAATAAATCCACTAGAGAATTTATCTGGCAATACAAGAAACCCAGAATAAAATGGAAAGTACTCCAGGATAGCAAGGATAGAGGAGGAATGAGTGTACCCAACTGGTATATATATTATCAAGCGGCCGCCCTAGTATGGATAAAAGAATGGGTAACATTGGAAAATGTAAGACTATTAGCTTTAGAGGGACATGATCTTTATATGGGGTGGCACGCGTATACATGGTATGGGAAAGATAAAATACACTCGAATTTTGGGAGACATGCACTGAGAGGACCCCTAAATAAAATTTGGAATAAGATAAAAAGATTCTGTTATAGGAAAACACCAAGATGGGTAGCCCCGTTAGAAGCCTTTACCCAACCAACAGTGATAACAATGAATATGAGAGAAAGCTACCAAACATTATTAAATAAACACAATGAACTTAAAACAGAAGAAAAACTAAGACAAGAAAATAATCTATCATGGTGGGAGCAGATAACACTACGGGATAGGTACAAGAAAGATATGATGAGAGGTTTTGAAGATCAAAATAATGAACTTGACAAGATTTGGCTATCCTCAAATGACAAGTTAATACAGAAATTATATAGATTTCTGTTAAAGGATTATGAACAGGATGAAGAAATTAAATCTGTAATGATCACCTGGATGAAAGACATAGGGAAGGAATTAGAAGAAGAAAAATGGACTGGTATATGGAAGTCAGTTAAATATATGAGAGCGGTAGCATACAAAGAGAATGTTTATAAAATGTTTCATAGATGGCACTGGGCCCCAGATAAATTAGCCAAATGCTATGAGGGATATCCAAATTGGTGTTGGAAGTGTAAAGAGTGTAAGGGGACTTTCTATCATATGTGGTGGGAATGTGTTAAAATTCAAAGTTTCTGGAGGATGGTTAGAAAGGTTATTCAAGAAAGCCTGGGGAAAAATCTAGCGTTAAAACCCGAAATTTACCTGCTAAATATGATACCGACAGAATATAATAAACAAGATGCATATGTATTAAGCTACATTATAACAGCAGCTAGACTGCTAATAGCTCAAAAATGGAAAGCTGAAGTTATACCTACAAGGGATGAATTAATATATAAATTACTGGAACTAGCTAGAATGGATAACTTAAGTCTAATGATACAAAATAAAAATGAAAGGGCACATGGGAAGAGATGGGAAAAAATATATATGTGGATAGAAAATTTGACAGAAAACTAATAACCCCAACTTGTAAAGAAAAAACAAGAGATGAACGACTCTGAATTATATGTAACTGGAACAGATGAAATGTTTGTGTATATAAATGTCAAAAATAAAAAAAACATATTGCAAAAAAAAAAGAAAAGAAAAAGAAACTCCCCCCCCCCAACGAAACATGTCAGATCAGTTGCTCAATTCACTTGTTCCCAGTCGTCCATTGTTTGGAATAAGTTTGCAAACCATGATTGAAAATAGTGATGTTTCACAATTTGTCTCTCCTCCCTTTAGAGATGTAGAACTTCATGAAATTTTGTAGTAGTGGGGGACCCCCCCGGTTTCTATTTTGGGGTGGGAACCACATAAATTATGGGAAAAATTGAAATGTATGCAATACTTACTTTCTTGCCAAACCTGAACTTTGATTATTGATTAAAATGCATAATTTATAACTTAGCATATACAATTTTATTGTTTGGCATATTTATGGAATTCAAAATTAAAAGTACCTTCATTTTCTATAGGAAAATTTGTGACTGTGCCCAATAGTTGAGAAAGAGTTGTGGAGGGAAAAAAAGAGTTGGAGGGGGGAATGTTGTGTTCTGTTTATCCCCCCACATCCTTGCATCTCTATTTCATTCTTCACCCCAAGAAAATGTGACTTTTTGTAAGATGGGTACAAAAGAACTTTCTTTCACCAATTTTTTTTAACTTTTCTTCCTTGTAACCCCGTATGTAGTTATGATATGGGTTATGCAGGACAGAAAAATCAGAGATACTTCTGGTCTCAGTGTTAGTAGTGATGAGGGATGAGTTGCACATCTTCAGTTGTGTGACCTTGCCAAGTTGTCATTTTGTGCCCTTGCATCTCACCATAGAGATATTTGTGTTTTTTCTCTACATGTTTGGTAATATCAATGTCAATCTAGTACAAGTCTTAGAAGATTTGAAACTCATACCAGAAAAATATGTCTTTGGCTGGTAAACTTGCATACAGTTCATGACTGTGAATATCTTGCTTTCTTGGTGTGTTTTGTATTTGAGGTTTTTTTGGAAGCCTACGATGAGTACTTTATTTTTTTGCACTCTTTTTAAGGGTATAATCCTTTGGACTAGTTTGAACTAGGCATGTACACAGAATTGTAATGAATTTCTCCCAGACTTTATTCTTCAAAAAAGCTGCAAATATGACCAGTACACAGCATAAAAAATTTAAATTGTTCTTTGCGTTTCCTTGCCTGCTCATCATTCCAGTTGCTCTTTAATGGAAGAATAGATATGGAATCTATTGAATCAGATTCAATTGTCCATATGTTGTTCTGCCTCTTGTCTTGGTCCCTTTCACCGCCTAGTTATTTTATAAAGGTTTAGGGAGAAACTCAGTGGTTGTATGTGGCATTTAGCATTGTGTATGCAGTATTCACATGTATTATGTAATGTACCAATGCAAGCCATTTTGGGCATCTTTGTTGTGAAGGGTTGGTTTTTGTTGTTGTTTAATAATCAGATCATGTAAGTGTAATTTGCTTTGGTGGTTTAGAGCAAAAATACAGTATAGAGTAGTTCCAACTGGAGCTCTAAGGTGTTCTGTTTTGAATGGAAAAAATAGACTCCAAAAGTTATAAGCTACAAGTAGGGACCTGGAAGGATTTGGGGGTGGCACCTCATTTACCCTTGTACCCACCCTTCACACTGTTTTTCTTTCCCTCCTGGGAGCTGCCATATCCTCTCCCTTTTCACTGTTTTCTTACCTTCTACCCCACCCACCTTTTATCTGCCTCCTCACTGTTGAGCTTTATTTACTTGTTTTACTTCCTTTGATTTTTATCCCGCCCTTCCTTTATACCCTAACTTTCTCCACAGTAGGAACCCAACATAGCTTACATCATTCTTTTCTCTTCCATTTTATCCTCACAACAACCCTGTGAGGTAGATTAGGCCCAAAATAACATGGCAGAATGGGGATTCTAATAGGGGTCATAGTTTGGTATGCTGATTAGCACACCACACTAGCTGACCACTTTCTCTCCTTCTGAAAAGCTCATCGGGGGAAGTACACACAAGTTGCAAAATTGTGCAGTAGCAGACTGTTTAGGTGAATTGTGTGGTGGACTGGCCAAGTCACATAATTTAGATAGTGGCTACTGCTGAGACCAGGCAAATCATGTGGCATTGTGGCATCAAGTTATCTGGAAGCCACTGTGGATTAGTTGTGCAAATTGTGTGGATAGTGAGTTACCCAGGTGAGCTGTGTGGTGGATACTGTTGCACAGTTGCAAGTCGCCAGGGGGGTGACCTCTGGGTCTGGGTGAGTTGTGCAAGTTGCATGGTAGAAAGCTCCCCAGTGGTTGCTGCTGCCCCTGATGAGGCTTTTCTCCAGGGCAGTGGGGAAAGGAGCAGAGGTGGATTTGAAGGCTAAAATTGCCCTGGAAAAGGTGCTACTCCCTCTTTTCACTTTTTACTGACAGAAACCAATGCAGTCCCCAAAATTGCCACTGAGATCTTACAGAGCATGTACTTCTTAAAGCTATAGGTGCTGCTTCTATTGAAGGGGGGGGGGGGAGATGTTAGCACCCAGTATCTTTTTTCAGATTCCAGGATGGAATAATTCTGCATAGGGTTGCATTGCCAGGAGCCCCATATAGTAGTGCAACACTGCTTATGGACACTTGGATGAGAGAGATTAGTTGCTAAAAATTTCTGAAAGAATCAGGCTTTGACTTTTCCATAGTAATGGGGCAGTTTCTAGGGTACTCTGTGTGTGCATGTGTGTGTCCTTATGCACAGGCTACTTGTATAAATGGAACAGAAGGTTGCACTTGGTCAGTTTTAGAGATAGCTGTGAGACAAAGGTAAGATTGCAAAAAACTTTGTAAGTAAGGTTTGAAATGGTTTAGCACTGTGTGTGTTATACCACACAATGGTTCATATTTGTCTTTGAAAGCCTAAGAATATGTTGATTGGTGCCATGTGGTCTTGGGTAGCTCATGTTCAAAAAGGAGCTGTCAAGTACTATGGCAGTTGGTTTCTGCTGAATTGTCTCGCCCAGCATAACTTATTTGATATAGCTAGCTTTGGCAGTTGGGTGCTAAATGAGTCAGTAAATGTTAATAGTGTTTATTTTCCATGGAGTTAACCAGGTGCCCTTGGGTGAGTATCAGTAAGTGGCATTCATATGGTATTATGACTACATTAATTTGTGTAAGCAAAATAATGACCTAGCAAAGGTCAAGGCTGAGAACATTTCCCCTTAAAAAGAAACAGTCCATTAACATATTAAAAATCTGATCCTCTGGGTTGACCCTTGCACCTAGGCAGAAGTGTCCAGTTGCCCTAGTTACATTCTGTAATGCTTTTATGTCAAAGCAAAACTGTATTATAACCTGCTGAGATTGACTGGGGAACAGTCCTCTCTCCTAGTAAACATTTTGTTGTAGGCCATTTTCAAAATGAAAGGCGATAAAGGATGATAGCGAATTTTTATTAAGGTTAATCAGTGTTTAACTCAGTTTTAATCAATTTGTTAATCTGAAGGGTATGTATGTTGATGTTTTTTTTAAATGTTCTGTTAATATAAAGGATTATTTGTGCACACCGTTTAGGAGATGTAAATCTCTTTGTTTTTCTCTGAATTGCATACCATTATTTGTTCTAGTGAAAATAGCACTTCCAAAGGTGCATAGTGCTTTCAACATCTTTTGTTCTAGTGGAACAGCACATCCATTGGTGGTGATGTGATATGTAGCTATTGCTGACTTTTCCCTCCCACTTCAGAGTCACATACTGTTTGAGAGCCACTGACCTTCCCACAGGAGTGGGTTACAGGCTTTTAAAATAAAAGATCATTGAATAAATAAATCAAGGAGGATAGTGGAAAGAACATTGTGAGCTTCACTTCCTTCCCAGTAGTTGGGATCCAACTCTATAACGTTCCTGTGATCCATCAGGGCTTGGGGATTGTGCAGACTTCTTTCAAACCATTCAACAGCTTTCTCTCAGCATACTCCTTCTGTGTGCCTATTAACCAAAAACAGATTTATGTCTCACTGTGATGGGTATTTAGGATCTGAATAAAGAAGTGACAACCAGAGATGTGAAACTCAGAAAAATTCAGACTCCCCTTCCCCATTTTTTTTCTGTGAGGATTTCTTTTTAGATTTTTTCAGGGGGGAAAGGGAAATTTTCAGGGAGTTCTATTTAAAAAAAACACATTTCTCATCTGTATGTAATATTAGCTATGCGTAGCCACAATCTGTGGATAGCTACATCTGTGGTTTGGGGCTACACAGAGGCTAAGGAGGCTAAGGAGATTTTTCTGCACACCTGGGGGACTCCCCAGGTGTGCAGAAAAATCTGGAATTAAAAAAAAATTAAAGAGTGTGTGTGACAAATTGATCTCCAAAACCAAGATGCTTAGTGCATCAAAAGCAGTGAACTGGGAGATTAGGGGTTAACGACTCACTGTAAAGTACAATCTGATTGGCAGTCTACTGCCTATGTGCACCCCCTTCTCTCTGACTGGTCAGTGCCACCTGAGGAGAGCTTTAAAAAGTCTTGTCAGAGGGATTCAGTCTTTGTTTGGACTTCGGCTTGGCATTTGCTAGTCAGGAGGCGTGTGTGTTGGTCTGAGAAAAACAGACAAGTTCATTTGGGAAGTGAAGAGACGCAACTCCTTGTCCTTACTGTGTACCCTCTCATTTGATGAAAAGTTCAGAAATCAGAACTTAAAGGTCTAAGTGTCAGCCCTAGCTGAATTCTGTTTATTCACAGTCTCCAGAACTGGGGTTTAGGTTTGATTGAAAACTGTCAGTTTAGCTAAACAGAAAAGGTTTATTGCTCCTAGAAAGAGGAGGATATTTCTTACCCAGTTATTCAGAGGGTTCAACTCAGAAGGGACCCCTGGTTTGTGTGAAAAGGGAAATGGTTTTAGACTCCTCAAGAGTAAAAGAGGGGAAAGATAATCCCAGAAGGGAAGTGGTTAAATACAGGAAGAAAGTACTAACTTCCAGGAAACTAATATAGTTTTATTAAACTTTATTAAGACACATTGTTGCTGAAAGAAGTTTCCAAGACACAAATAAACCAAGACAAAGAAATCTCCAAGACAAACAGTTAAGAACTGAGTCTCTAAGAATAGAAGCTTCAACTATACTCTGTTGCTGGTTCAAAATATTCTAATTTGTTTAAAAAACAACAGTTGCCTCAGCTTCTCATCCCTTTCTCTATTCCTATTCCAACTGTGCCTGTTCAACAAAATCAGCCTTTCTGTTTGAACTTTTATGTTGTGTCAAGTGCCCTTTCCAAAGGGATTTGTAAGAGGGTTCCTGCTAAACTACAATAAATCTCTGGCCTGGGCAAAAGACAAATCACAGAGTGGAACATGGAGAAAATTATAATTCTGTTATTAAAATAGTCTTCCAAGAGGCTGCTCCATCAGAATGGTGAACAGCGTTTTGGTGGCAAGATCTGCTTCACAGTAAAAAAAGAAGCAGGGATCTGTCATAGGGGGTTTAAAGCCCCCCAGTACATTTGCATTTTCTTCACATGTGCAGACTATACTCTTCCCAGACGAGGAGCCAGAGGAGGATGCCAGCAGCCACGCCGGGCTTGGCAGAAGCCATGGAGGGAACCCGTAGCCATGCTGGGCTTGGCCATGGCAGTGCAGTCAGGGAGCTGTTGGTAGGCCTGGCCGTGGCTGTGGTGGAGCTTCTTTGAGCCCAGCTGCAGTGGTGGTGGAGCCTGGCTGCCACTCTGAGCTTGGCAGTGGCAAAGCCTGATAGCAGCTCCAGGCCTGGCTGTAGCAGCAGAGCCTGGCAGCACTTCTGGGCTCGGAGCAGCTCCCAGACGCCATGGCAGTCATGCCTGGCTCCCAGAGAGTCATGCCTAATGGCAATGGGGAGGAGTGGGATTCTCTCTGCGTTTCGCAGCCCCCCCCCAGTGTTCCCTCTAAGCTGAGTTAGCGTGAGCTAGCTGACAGTTTTTTAGCCTCCAGCTCACATATTTTTGTCTTCGCTCAAGAAGGATGGCTCCAGATCTAACTAATTTATGCAGTAAGCCAAGTCGATTGCTTACAACTTTAATGTCAGTAGGTCACAAAGTAGAGTTTTTGCTCACGACTCCACAGCTTAGAGGGAGCACTGCCTTCCACTTGTATAAATTATATTTCTCTCTAAAATGAGTGAGAAATGCTTTTTAAAACAATGTTTGACTTGCTCAAAATGCATCTTATGAATGTATGTAAAGTAATCTACGATATTAGAGAGTAATTCGTGTTTAGTACTGTATACAATCTAATCCAGGGGTCCCCAACCTTTTTGAGGTCCATCAGCCACAAGGTATAGATAGGAACTCTCAGTCTGGGGCAAGTGATGCTCTGTATTCTTGGTGCTTGGGGGAGGGGGGCAATAGTGGGAGGGCTTCTAGTGTCCTGGCCGCACTGGTGGACTTCCTGATGGCACCTGGTATTTTTGGCCCCTGTGTGACAGAGTGTTGGACTGGATGGGCCATTGGCCTGATCCAACATTGGCTTCTCTTATGTTTTATATTTTGTGGGTGCCTTTGGAACTCTGACACAGTGTAGTGGGTGCAGCAACAAAATGGGTGATGCAAAATGGCTGCTGCAGGAGGTGAAGCTGGCCATAAAATGATAGCCACAGGTTAACCTCAGTCACACAGTGAAAATCCTTGTGCTGTGGTGGTATGTTTTTAAAAAAATCTGCACAGCCAATTAAATTTCCAGTAGCCAATCAAAAGCCTTGGTGGGGCAACAGCACCACCTGGCCCTACCCACTTTCTAAAAACATTTGGCGAGCATAAGGAAAGGTGTCAGTGTGTGTCATGGCACCTGGAGGTACCATACAAATTTGCATTGTGCTAAATGGTATGCCTTCTAATGTAATAGAGCAAACTTTGTTACTCTACCACATACAGAGAGAATTATGCTGTACATGGTTATGCCAAGGGGACCCCATCAGTTTAGAGACTCTCGTGGCTATCCCTTTAAATGAAAAAAAATCATAACTGGTTAGATTTGATTTTCTATTCATTGTGTCTTCTGGGGGCAGGGGATTCCTTTTTTAGAAGTAGCATTTGAGTTTGGGATTATCTGGACTTTAGGAACATATGCAGGTGTTAGCTTGGGTCTGTTGATTGCTATGGCTGTTTGAGTAATATCTGTGATTCTAAAGTGCTTAGTCTAAATCCTTAGAATTCTTGACAAGTGCTGTTGTAAGCTTTGTCACAGTTACCTTTGTTGAGCATCCTAGTGCTTAACGGTTTCCTGAAATTTCTGCTGACATTTCATTTTGTTTTGACTGCCCTAAGAGACTGAAAATGTTGTCCAAAAGTGCAAGCTTTGAAAACCTAATTGGCTGGTTTTGTCTTGCTTAAGCACTAGGCAGCATATCTGTTAGAAGCACATAGTGTACTGGTGTTTTAATTTTTTAAAAATAAAAAACAAGCGTACCCATCCCAGTATTTATGAATATTTGTTTTAACTGTGTAACTTATTATGAAAAGAGGAAAGAACATTGTTGTAGAGTCCTGATGCACTGACACTTTGGGGTTTTTGGTGCTTCTCTCACTTGCCTCAAGGCTTGCTAAAATTGTAGGGCAAGTCAGAAAGTATCTGAAAGTTGGTATGCTGCTAGGCTGCTCAAGGTAAGACTGAAATTAAGATTTCTTTTGAGTCTCAAGGGACTTCTTTTTATCTGTTGTCAAGAAGCATCTTTCCTCCTAACAAGATGATGATCATATATGAAATATTCATATTCTGTCATGAGTTGTGCAACTCCAGATATCTGAATTGACTAGTCTGAAATTTTATTAGCATTATATTTTTCTCCTGACTTCCCATTTGTCAGCTTTGGGAAGCTGCTAAATACATTGGCTTGAGAGAACATGCATTTGAATATTGTTTTTCATGGTTCTGTTAAAAATAACCTCATACACAAGTTTTCTAGTGTGAAGCTTAAAAATATTTTGTTTCTTCTTAAATAGCTTATTTTTTATATTTATTTAAAGTAATGTAGTACTTTAAAGGTCAACACCAGTGCCTTGAATTGTTCCCAGAAACAGATTGGAAGCTTGTGTAGATGGGCCCAGACTGGTCTTTACTACCCTCTTCATTCAACATTTTGATGGCAGCATTGTGCATTAAACCGAAGTTTTCAAACACTTTTCAAGGTCAGCTCTATGGTAGAGTGCATAGCAGTAATCTAATTTAGATATCACTAGGGCATGTACCACAGTAGCCAGATTTTTTCTGCCCAGCTGGCTAACCATTCAAAGATGGCAAAAGACACACCTGGCCAGAGCTGCCACCTTTGTTTAAGAAGTCAGTGTTCTACGAGCCGGCTGGGGAAGTGAAGGGCAGGCATGGAAACATGCCTGGGTTCCCTGCCTGCTCTTCTCTAGATGTCCTGCTGCAGCAGGCTAGCTGCGGAAGCGAAGGCCAGACATGGAAATATGCCTGGTTTTCCTGACTGCTGTTCTCCAGGTGCCCCAGAGAAGGTCAGCCAGGGAACCTAGGCATGTTTAAAATGCCTTTCTTTCCCTCCCCAATCTCAGGGAGGGAAAGAAAGGCTATTAAACCCAACAACTGACTGGTGGCTCAAGGCTGTTACCTTGTATTCGGTATAGCAGAATGAATTAAAAAAAACTGGATAATATCAGCTTTTTCGGGTTCAGCTACCTGATACCCAAAAATACCTATTTTTCAGGTATTTTTTCACTTCGGCTGTTGCCGAATGCACAGTCCTAGTTGTATTACATGAAATAGAAATCGGTTTGTTCTCATTAATAAACTGATGAGGATTTATAGAGTCGTGTTACCTGAAAGAGGTTTTCTGCTTATATCCTGCATAGGTCTTTGGACTGTTACATAAGAGATTTTGAATCCTTTGGATTAATTTTAAATATGTGTATACATTGTATAATGCTTGCAGAAACAAGACCAGTAATCAAGATGTTGACGTCTGTGTTACTTAACCATTATTTTTGTACATGTCATGGTCTAGGTGGGCATTGAATTTTTGACAACGTTTTGTCATACTGAGGACCGTGCCGTCCTTTGAGACATTTGGAGGCAGAGGTAGGTATCATGGCACATACTTTAGATTGGTTTTATTCATTCCTTTGAGATTGGACTCAGAGGCTTGCTGTTGGAGACCAGATGTCTTTGGATTTGTCTTGTGGGAGTTCCACAAGACTCAGATTTACCCCCATTTTAGTGTAAAGCCCTTGGGAGAGATCATTTGTGGTTTTGGAGTCGGGTGCTATCAATATGCGGACAACAGTTCTCTTTCTTAGTCTACAGCACCTGGGCACTGCTGTGGAGGTCCTGTGCCAGTATCTGGCTCCTGTGGTTAAATGACTAAGATGAAAAATCTGATTAGATGTTGCTGGTTAGGAAGGCTGAGGTTTTATAGGGTCTGGTGCTTCCCACAGTTGATGGAATTACCTGAGTGTTGCTGATTTGGTTGAGAGTCTGGAGGCTATACTAGATCCAGCATTATTGCTGTAAAAACAAGTTAATATAATTGCAAACCCTGCTGATCTGACCATGTGGGTCCATGTCACAGTAATCTCATGGCTCAGTGATTGTAATGAACGCTACATGGATCGGCCCTTGTAAACAAATTGGAAGCTCTAGCTGGTGCAGAATGTCACAACTCGATTATTATTGGGCAGCTATGAATTCTCCATTGGTTACTGATGGTAACTCTACTGGTTTCTGGGCTCAGTTCCATGTACTCGTTACCACCTACAGGACTGCATCTCCTAATATGCTCCACTGTGACAACACTGTATAACTCAGTAAAGCCTTCTGAAGGTGCCCTGCTACAAATATCTGTCTTTTGGGTTTCAACATTTAGATTTTTTATTTGAATGCCTTCTTACTGAGGCATATCTTGTGTATTTATTAAAGAATACTTGTTTTACTATGGTTTTGTATGTTTTTGTAATAGACTTTTTCTCTTCCTCAGTCTTTTTGATTTATTGTCTGGGGTGTTGGTTGTAGGTTTATTTCCACCTTTCTTGGTTTTAATGATATGGGAGTAACTGGGTAGTTGCTGTTAACAGATCTTTACACTCTATAATGGGCTTTTGGAAATTGCATAAAAAATAAAATCAATCTAGTAGATACTACATAAGTGTAAGTTGGACCTGAGGTAGTCAATAAATAGTAATCTAAAATTAGTTTTGGAAGCACATGCATTCTATTCTAATATTATCAGAACACTGACATTTGTAGTTCATATTTTATCCTTTTGATCTTGGGTTTTCAGAGTGCCCCATTAAGGCTCCCTTCAGCTCATGTTTTGCTGTATACATTATACAAGGTTTCCCCCCCACACACACACACATGGAACTAGAAGAGAAATGTGGATGGACTCTGGAGTCCACCCATAAGCAAACACATATTGCCTTTTTCAGATCCAAATGTTCTGGATCCTAAATTGTCCTTGTTCTGTAACCTAAAAATCTTCTTCGTGGTCTCTGTGCATCACACCCTTGGGTTCAGCGCAGGCGCAGTGTATCCCAATGGTGTGAATGCACAGATGACCACTCGAAGATCACCAGTTACAGGTAAGCAACCTGTCTATCTTCTTCGTGGTCTCTGTGCATCACACCCTTGGGATACACTGCGCCTGCGCTGAACCCAAGGGTGTGAATGCACAGATGACCACTCGAAGATCACCAGTTACAGGTAAGCAACCTGTCTTAATCAACATTTTAAACTAAGACGTTCTATAATGATAGTAAAAATGCATAGAAAATACCAATAGCAAGCCACTTGTAACAGTTAAATTACAGATATATCTATATCTTTAAAGTTTAGCTTTATGTAAACTTATTGGTACAGTCTGTTTAACATGTGATGGTCATAGGTAACTTATAGACAAATAGCATCAGCATGTTGTGCAGGGGAAAGGTGTTCAGGGAAGATTTTGCTTGTGTGAGAGTCTTTTATAATGCTTGTATACACTGGAGCAGTTCTATAAAAATCGAAGAGATTAAAATCAGTGATGCAGCGAACTCTGCAAAAATTGCTTAACGTGTTTAAAATGCCCATCTTTTGTTGAGTAGAGCTTCTTTTGACTGCCTTGAAAATTTGCTTGCTCGGAGTTTAGAGCTGTGCAATAGCAGCATTAGGAATAGTTACCGGGTAATTGCTGATCACTTATTTATGATTTTTATTTAGCATATTCATATTTCCTCCCTGGGGGACCCAAAGCAGCTAACAATATGCAGAAAAAATATATACAGAAATAAACAAGGAAGACAAAGGAGGCGTCTGATGGTCACAAACATCTCTCTGCACTGGCTGATCATGTGCCCAGATTTAGGCTAGGCTTGACTGTCAGGCTAAGAGCCAAAGGCTTGTGCTTCTAGACATGCCTAGGCCTTGTATACCTGTGTGTAGGAAGGTGAACAAACAAAAGTGAACAAAAGTGAGATGTTATCCAGCTGCAGCTAATTAGTAGAATCTTCCCCAATTCCTTCTCTTACACATGGTCACTATGTTTATGGTCATCATAGGGTGTATGCTACTTTTGCATCTATGCTGCTGGCAGCATTCCCCCCTTTCTTGTTCTTCCTTTGGTTTTTCCAACCAGGCATCCTTTATTTCCATCCCTGGTTTTGGTCAGTTTCAAATTTCTATTGTCATAGTTTAGTTGCCCTCCTCAAAAGGAATACCTTAAAAGTACTGAGCCAGTGTATAAATACTAATTTGGGCAAGCCTCATCCTTAATGAACTCTGAGCCAAGCATGTCTGTAAGTCATTGTGTCCCTTCACTTCCCAAGTGAACTTGTCTGTTTCTCTCAGACTGACACACACTCCTCCTGATTGACGACTTCCAAGCCAAAGTCCAAACAAGAGCTGACTCGTCTGACTTTGTCTGACAAGACTTTTGAAAGCTGTTCTCAGCTGGCACTGACCAATCAGAGAGAAGGGGGGTGCACAGTCGGCAGCCTCTCAGTCAAATTGTGCTTTAGAGTGAGGCATTAACCCCTAATCTCCCAGCTCTCTGAATTTGATGCCCTAAGCATCCTGGTTTTGGAGGTCAGTTTGTCACAGGCATCTTTATAAAGGAATTTGAATTGTGGTTGTGACACATGAGTAAGTCCTGCAATGTCAGGGCAACAGCTGGAGGTAGCATATGGCATGGTTGGAGAGAAGGAGGATGAGCCCGGAAGTGATGTGCCAGGACTGTGGGGAATGCGGAAGCCAGCTGATCAACCTGGGAGTTTAAAGGCTGGCTGTGATGAAGTAGAGGGGGCTGCTGGAGTCACAGAAAGAAATGCAATAGAAGAACTGGCAGAGAGAGCATTAAGCAGGAGCTATGCAGAGAGTGCAGCTGTGGAGGCTCACCAGAGGGGGTCACAAAGGGGCCATCTGCTGCCTGATGAACCTATCCCTCCCAGTTTGCCTGCTGGGGAGGGATAACAGGCAATCCTGTGGGGGCCATGTGGACACTGGCCTCTGCGTGGTTTCCTTGTCACCTAGTAGTGAGAGCCAGCCAGAAGCCCTTGAATTGGGTGTGCTGCTTAATGGCTCCACCCACAAGACCCCTTAATGAGTACCCAAATGGGGAGGTGGGCACACAGGCCCAGCTTCCCAACAAAAGGATCCATCCCATAGCCCAAAGTTCTGAAGCTGCAACAGATGTTACAACGGCAATAAACACAACATCCCATAACAACTGAAACGAGGGTGGGAGAGCCAGGAACCAACTATATGTAGACCCCAGCAGCAGCGATTTAAATACAGGAAAGGTGGGCCTGACATGGATCCAATTTCAGGGACCTGCCCCATTCAGTCCCCAGGGCTGGCCCCAGGATGACGTGGACAGCTGTTCATGGAGTCATCCCTACCCCCTTTTCCATGTGCTCCGCATGGCCAGTAGGCAGCCGGCATCCATCTTCCACTGCTTTCTCCTGGCCAAGTCCACAAACACAGCCCCCAGTTAAGTTGGGGCTGGTGCATGTAATCTATTGCAATGTTTGTTGTACTTACCATTTTGTTTTTGCTGCATTATCTTATATCTTTGTAATCTTTCTGAACTATGGTATTACATTCCTTGGACAGATTATTTTTTGCATTTTTAAAATTCTGTAATCTCTCATATATAATTATTTTCGAGTGGCAACATTCCATGCCCTCCCTCAGCCATTGGCCTGTCAGCCACCACTCAAGAGTACTTGCGTGCCATTGGCTGGGTGCTGGGTCTGCTCCTCTTCCCCGCCCACTCCCCCTTCAGCCACTGTGCCCTATCAGAATTACTGGCAAACTGCTTTCTCTCTTGATGAAGACGCTTCTCCTGCTTGCCTCCTGTGCGGGACTAACTCTTTCCTCAGTGGCTGTTGGTAGGTGTAATAAAATGGCAGTTACCTGTGTTTGTAAGATGGCTGCTGTGTGTGGTTGGTTGTTTAAAATGTCTCCCCATAAGCTTTAATTGAGCTGTAGTTCCAGAGAAGGGCCTGCAGGGGTATCACTCACTGGGCTGAATGGGGCTTCCTCATCTGCTGACCTACAGTTCCCAGCTGCCCCAAGGCCAAAAAGTGCAGGAAAAGATGGACTGTCCCAAGGGGCAGGGCAGCATCAATATAGACTCCAGCCCATCTAGCTGAGTTGTAAACTGGAGCCTGTTTCACCACAGTAGGCAACCAAGCTTGGTTCAGACAAAGGAAGGAAACCCTTCGCAGGCTTTTGTGAGGAACTCATTGTGGCCAGTCCTGACGAGGGTTGCCACCTCCAGGTAGGGAGATTCCTGGAGATTTTCTGGTAGAATCTATGGAAGCCAGGGTTTGGAGAGGGGAGAGGCCTCAGCTGAACAGAATGCCATAAAGCCCACTTTCCAAAGCAGTTATTTCCTCCGGGGGGTGGGGAGAGGTCTGCTGTCTGGAGTTCAGTTGTGATACCTGGTGATCTTCAGGCTCCACCTGGAGGTTGACTACCCTAGGCATAGCAGTCTGTGCTTCAGAGCAGGGTCTGCTATATCCAGGTTCTTGCTGTAGAAGCTGAGTGGATGATTTTTGACTAGTCACAGACTTTCAGCCTAACCTACCTTCCAGGGTTTTTGTGCAAGTCAAAAGGGGAGAGGAGAATGATGTAAGCTGCTTTGGTCCCCATTGCAGAGAAAGACTACTTTTCCTCCTGGGTAGAGGCTGCAGGTGGGGGGGGAGATGGGAAGCTGAAGAGTGAGGGGGAAATAAAGGTAGGTTGATGATTGCCTGGAAGGGAGATAGGGTTGCCAACTACAGGTGGGAAATTCCTGGAGATTTGTGGGATGGAACCTGGAGACGGTGAGGTTTGAGGAGGGGTGGCACCTCTGACAGGTACAATGCTATAGACTCCAACCTCCCAACCAGCCATTCCCTCCTGGGGAACCACTGTTGCCAATCTCCAGATGAGGGGCGGAGATCATTCAGAATTACAACTGATCTCCAGGAGGGAGGGGGAGGAGATGGAAAGCTAAAAGCAGAGGGGCAGATAATGGCAGGTCGATGCTTGGCTGGGAAGGAGAATAGGTTGCCAACTCCAGGTTGGGAAATTCCTGGAGATTTGAGGTGTGGAGCCTGGAGAGGGTGAGGTTTGGTGAGGGGTGGTACCTCAGACAGGTACAATGCCATAGATGCCATCCTCCAAACCAGACATTTTCTCCTGGGGGACCATTGTTGCCAATCTCCAGGTGAAGGATGGAGATCACTCAGAAATACAAGTGATCTCCAGGAAGTAGGGCAGAAGTCAGCTGCAGTCAGAGGGGCAAATAATGATAGGTTGATAGTTAGCTGGGAAGGGGATGGGGTTGCCAACTCCAGGTTGTAAAACTCCTGAGGATTTCAGGGGTGGAGCCTGGAGAGGGTGGGGTTTGAGGTCACCACAGCAAATTGACACTGAGTGCCCAAGGCCTTGGCACTCTCCCAGAGCCTCTTTCTAGAGCTCGTTGTAATTTATTTCCACAACGAGCCTTATTCCTAGTCCTATTATTATTGCAATGTTACTTGGATGTCTTATGCTGCCTGAATTATTTTGTCCATTTTGTAATCCACCTTGAATCTCAGTAAGAAAGGTGGGCTATAAATGAAGCAAAACAGGCATTCCATTCTATTTACATTTAGATATTTCTGTAATATATCCGCTGACGTACAGCTATAAGAAACCCTGTAAGCTAGAACGTTTGCTTTTTAATCTCTGCAGATCTTTGCATTCACAGATTGGTGCAGAACTGCTTCCTCTACAGTTTTCTTTTTGTGCTTATCTCATTACTTATTGACTTCAAGGCTTTTATTTATCACATTTTTATCATGTCCGTTCTTAAAGGAGCTCAGGGCAGTGGACATGAATTTCCTCTCCTAACAAACAACCCTTTGAGGTTAGGTTGAAAAGTAAGTGGCTCAAGGTCACTCCAGTGAGCTTTTTTGTGGCAGATGATTTGAAATTGCTTCATTCTTGTAGTTTTCATTGCATACTTTATTCTCTGTTTTCAGTGCAGAATACATCAATATGAGATGATTTCCTGAGGGAAACAGCACTCATGGTGTTATCACATAATACTGTTTTAATTACAAGCAATATGCTTCATGAAATCACACAGCATACAACTTGTTAATATTTGTTTCAATTATAGTAGATGTGCTCAAGTACAGTTTAAAGATACAATACTCGCACTCAGCCAAGGCAATTCCTTCCCTGCTTAAATTGGGGATGGTGCAGCCAATACTAATAATATGCTAGTTCATCATATAAGACACAGACTTAACTTCCTGTTCACAGCATGTTACTCTGTTAACACTCAGCAATTCTTTTATGACCCTAAACAACATTTTAAAAAATTTGGTCGCTATGCTTTCTCTTAAACATTTGAACAATGACTGCGGTTTTACAGTGTTGCTGTGCCACTTATGAAACAACCATTGGCACTTACCATGAAGGGTCCTTCTCCTCTGAGGTCTCTATGAGGTGGAAGATATCTCTATGGGTAATTCCCACCACAACCTGTGCCAAGGTGCCAGGCAGTGCCCCAAAGAACCCAAAACCAACAGAACCAGACAATCTTTCCCTCTGCAGCAGCAGCGGCCTAGGGAGCATGTTTGCATTGCCAGCCATGCCCACTAGCGGCAGAAGAACCAGAGCAATCTCCCCCCCCCCCAACAACCTCTGTGCCAGTCACTGCCCAAACCCAACTGGACTCAGGTCAAACCAGAGGATTTCTGCAGTATATAAACTGAAGGGGGGGGCAGGCAGGACCTGTGCAAGCGAGCAATCAGCTAGGGGTGTATGATTCCCCACTCAGCACATTAAGAGAGGCAAAGGGAGGCCAGAGGAACCCAAATGGGCCCACATCAGAGTGGTTGCCAACTTTCCAGGGGGCACCCAAAGATTGAGATACCCACTTTCCCAAATGGGAGAGCTCTGTATTGGAAGTGCTGATTGTCTACGCAATATCTCAGGAAACGTGTGTGAGCAGGATTAATTGGGACATGGAGATATGCATCAGTGAGATCTATTGAGGTCAGGAACTCATCTGGCAAGAGAGACTCTGCAATGGCTTTCAATGTTTCCATGCGAAAATGGTGAAGCTTGATGTGTTTGTTCAGAAACTTGAGATCCAAAATGGCTCTCCAATCGCCATTCTTCTTGGGAAGCAGGAACAAGATGGGGTAAACTCCCTGTCCCCATTCGTGAGCAGGGACTGGTTTTATGGCTTTGATGTCTAAAAGATGTTGTAAGGCCTTGCTGATAATAGTCTTCTTGTCCGCAGACTCGCTGACCAGTGATCTCAGGAACCTTTCTGGTGGGCGGCATCAAAATTCTATGATACAACTGTGAGACACAATCTCCGCTGCTCAGGCATCTGCCGAAAACTCTGTTCGAACAGAAGAAAAGTGAAAAAAGCAAGCCCCCACTGGAAAGGACTCATAGTCATACTTGTTTGAGATTGGCGTTGCGGTTCCCTCTGTCACTCTTCTTGAATGCTGGTTTGTGAACCCTAGATCCAAAGGAGCTCTGCTTGCCTGAGGGTTTGATAGGTTCCCAGGACGATTTCTTCATGTCTTGGGTATGAAAGGAATTATTTCCCCATTTTCTGGTTGCCGTATGGATCTGGGCATGGCCTTTTTGCTGTTTGGATCTTGTCCAAGGCATCTCCAAACAGTCGGTCCCCCTGGAAGGGATAGGCTGTGATGATGGATTTAGACAGAACATCAGCGTGCCAGGTTCTTAGCCAGAGAAGCCTTCTTGCCACTGCAGTAGAAGCCATAGATCACGACGTGAAGGTGAGGATGTCCAAAGTAGCATCAGCTGTGAAGGAGTTCACCTTCAGAATGCAGGTAGCTCCTTCCAGCAGACTATGGTTGTCCTCTGGGAGAAGCTGGATCAGTTCGTGGACCCACACGATGGCGGCTCTGGAAACAGTGGAAGCTGTGGATGCTGCCTTCACCATCATGAACCTTCCTTAGCATTGCTTCTGTTTTCCTGTCTGTGGGATCCCTGATGGTTCCCTGTCCTCCTCCTCTTCTTCCTCTGAAAGGAACTCCCCCTCTTCCTTGTCATCTACACTGGACGTTGTGGGTTCCACCTCACCCCAGTGCTCCTCCCTTGGTGTGTGTGTGTGGGGGGTCTTTTTTGCATCCTTGGTGGGCCAGGAAGAGGTTAGGAGAGGAGGTGTGTTCTGAGGAGAGGATGTCCCTTGGATAGAGATCCCAGCTCTGTTACAGAAGGGGAAGATCTCTTGCTGCATCGCCTGCCTGATTGCTGCCATGAGTTCTGAAGAGTTAATTAAGGCCCCTGCTTCAGGTATGTTACCCCTGTGTGGTGCTGCTCCGATTCCTCTGTCAAGCTCAGGGTGATCCAGAAGAGAGGATTATTGTACTCCTTCTGCCCCTACGAGCACCTGAAGTTGGGTCTGGAAGGTTCTGGAGCCAAGGGCTGGACCTCGAAAATGGCCGCCGGTGGGCCGAAGATGCCCCCCCAAAATGCCGAGCTTGCTCTCAGATGGCTGCTGGTGACACTTCTGGGTGTGCTGTGCCACCGCCGGGTCAGCTGTGACTGTTGGGGTGGCTCGATCAAGCTGCATAGGCAGTTCGACCCCCGCTTCCACGGTGCGCACCTGCTCCTCTTCTCCTGACAAGAAACCGTCTGGTATCTCCATTGCTGCCATTCGGCTGCTGACGAGTTCGGCGTCTTCTGGTCTAAAGAGACCACATTGGCCCCCCCAAAATGCCGAGCTTGCTCTCAGATGGTTGCTGGTGACACTTCTGGGTGTGCTGTGCCACCGCCGGGTCAGCTGTGACTGTTGGGGTGGCTCGATCAAGCTGCATAGGCAGTTCGACCCCCGCTTCCACGGTGCGCACCTGCTCCTCTTCTCCTGACAAGAAACCGTCTGGTATCTCCATTGCTGCCATTCGGCTGCTGACGAGTTCGGCGTCTTCTGGTCTAAAGAGACCACATTGGCCGCTGGTCTTCGCTCCGTAGCCAGAGCCAAGGAGAAGAATAAGGAAAGAAGAAAGTCAAGAAGGAAGGGCAGGGTAAGAGAAGCGGAACAGTTGGAAAATCCAGGAAAAACAAGGACTTAAGCCTAGCTTGGGTCTATGCCGCTATTCCCTACTGAGGTAGGAATAGAACTGAAGGGATGGGCTATTCCGGAGGCACCAACAGGAAGAGGAAAAAACTATTTCCTGCCTCCCTAAAGGCACGTTGGGAATAATGCAGAGAGATATTCTCCACCTCATAGAAATGTCCTCTACCTCAGAGGGAGAATGTGTAAGCAAGGAAGGTGACCATCAACTGACGTACTTAGTAGCAACAATTAAACTGCTTTAAAATTAATGTAATCATCTTCTGTGATTTCAGTGGCTACTTAGCTTGTAGGAGAAACATTGCTGTTGTATTCTATTTTCATTTTTATTTATCTTTTCATAGTTCTTATTTTGCTGAGCTGTGCACATTTATGGTCCATATGTGTAAGATCAGCAGTGGAACAATGAGGTACAAATGTGCCTTTTCAGGCAGCATGTGGATATGCTTACTTTCCACTTAAAATGTCAATCTGAATGTCTACTAAAATAAATTGATTTGAAGGTGCCAAGAATTGGAGTCCTATTCAAGGATACATCTCAAGCTGAGATCTGGATTGCACTTTGTATAATCCTGGGGCATATACTGTATAGAGGAGACCCTGCTGTTAGGTGCCTAGTTAGGAAAAATACCCTCCCCTCACCATTGTACTCCTAGCTTAGATAGAATTGTGTCTGTAAACCGCTCTGAGCCTCATGGATAGGGCGGTATATAAATCGCTAATGTAATGTAATGTATATCTGTCAGGTTACTATCTGAGAGGGGTGCAGGTAGAGCAAACACTCTCCCCCCAATAACCTGTTAAATACATGCTGCATGACAGGTCAAATGCAGTTCATTGTGTAGGGCAGGGGTTTCAAACATGTGGCTCATGGGACAGATTCATGCTCCGAAGGGCTTGTATGCAATCCGTGAGCAACTGGCTGTCATCTGCTTCCTTCAGCATCACGGCTTGCTTTGCTGGGCTCTTTCCTCATTAACATTTTATTGGTAGGATTAAAACAATAAAACAAATATAACAATAAAATATACATAAAGGTCATAAGAACAGTTATACATTCAAACCAACACACTAATTACAAAAAAGTAAGCTTTAAAGAATGATACATTCTTCAATAAGCTACAGAGCAAAGTCTCTCTTCCCTCCATTGGTTGAGGCTCCTCCTCCCTTGGGGAGAAAGAGGGAGGGAGGGCTAGGCTCTCTCAAATGCACAGCAGAGTTGCTGAACCAAGCCTCTCTTCCCTCCGTTGACTGAGGCTCCTCCCTCTCCTTGTCCCCTTGGGGGGAGGGAAAGAGTGAGATTTTTTTTTGCCCAGTTCCCTCAATCGCATGGGAGAGCTACAAAGCACCTTTAAGACCAACAAAGTTTTATTCAAGATATGACCTTTTTGTCTTGCTGCACAGAGTGTGTGTGTCTTGTTGGGCTCCTTTTGCCAGGGCTCTCCTGGGTACAGCTGACTTCCCTTGCTCTTTTTTACTGTATTCATGCCCTCATGATCCAGTCTTTCTTAGCAGGAAAACAATCTGAATAGCAGATGAGGAATAGCAACAAGCCGGTGGGGTGGATTAGGCTGAGACGGTGTGTCCAGACCAAGTTCACCTAACACTTCCTTTGTAGGCTGGGGATTTTGAACTTAGACTTCCCAGATAGTAGGCTCATGCTGACCACTATACATTGCTGTCTCTCTATTCTTTACTGCCTCATAGGAGTTGTAGTTATTTCTCTGGGGAAGACTATAGTTTTGTAGACAAACACATAGCCCTCAGTCTGTGTCACAGTGCCTTCACATGTTCTTGACCAGCACACAAAACAACTTACGCACAAAAGCAGTCATTTCATGTTTCCCTCTGGGTCTTAGGCTCAAAGCATTGACCATGAGATTTCTGTAATGAATGTCAATAAATCAAAAGTAGGTTTGTAACTTACAGATACACACCTGAACAGCATACTCAAGATTGCTACAGCACATGGTCTCCAGATTTTGATGTAATAATTCAGAGCAAGAGGTGTCAGTTATCAGAGACCGTTAATTAAACAAATTATTGCAAGAGTGCTAATGTTTTAAGCATGTTTTATTTTAAGTTTTTAAAAAATCTTTAATTGTGTTTGTCTGTGTCCTTTATAAAGTTTGTATCTCTGCTACCTGGCATTACATTTTATGACACACATGGCCCAGCCCAACAAGGTCTCATTTATGTCAGATCGAGCCTTCATAACAAATGAGTTTGGCACCCCCTGGTGTAGGGTCTTAAGTCTGTATTTGCATATGCCTGTTTTTAATTGGTAAATGTGGTATAACAGTATTTCCCCCTTTGGCTATGAGTGATCTGTAAAAATAAAAAGCTGACTTAAATATACATTTTGGTAGTAAGGAGTTTAAGGAGTGCAAACAGTTAAGCTGCTAAGCATTTTATATGCTCCTTTTTGCTTTCCAGGCTGCAAAACCTCTTTTGATGCTCTAGTATCTATTAGGGTCTCCTCTGGTGCCATATGTGAGCCACTTCCCTCATCTCTTCCTTATAATAAAGCAGTAGTGGGGACCAACGTTCTAAAATGCCCGCCTTTAGTGTTTGGCCGGAAGAACTGCCACTCAGAAGACACTGGCTGGGTTGACTGGCTGCTTTGTGCAGTCCCGCCCAGCGTTTCAAGGTCTTTTGGATATGGAAGCTGATTGGATTTCACTCCATTCCACACCTCAAACTCCCCCCCCTCCAAGACAGTTGGAATATGCGACCTGGTGTATTCTGAGGAGGATGTCAGCTGCTTTGGTTCCCACTGCAGGGAAAAACTGCCCTTTCCCTTGGCAGAGGCTGTGGT